>NC_056739.1:1354127069-1354352069 GCF_019279795.1 Protopterus annectens
CATCCCAAATGGGGCATTGTACTCTATGATGGGTCTGATGAATGATGCATAGAGGGGCCCAATGTCCTCTTTCAATATGGATGCAAACCCTTTTGTGATTAGGTGGGCCACATACAAGGATTTTCTAACCACTTTGGCAATGTGATTATCAAAGGAGAGGTCACTATCTACTTGGGTCCCCAGATCCCTTATTACGTCTTCCGTATTTAGGGGGCTACCACCCATGTGGTAGCTTGTGGGTACTTTGTTTTTTCCAAAGGGGATGACTATGCACTTTTTGGCATTTAGCTTGAGGTCATGGTTTTGACGCCAGGTGTCTGTCTTAGTGGGACCCTTTTGGAGGATGTCTGTGTCAGCCAGAGAGTGAATTATAGCCCCTAGTTTGCAGTCATCTGCGAACTTGGTCAGCCATAGTCCTCCTGTGCTTGCTTATACCTCTGAGAAGTATATGCCAAACAGGAGGGGTCCAAGGACTGAGCCCTGGGGAATGCCACTTGTAACTGGTTTAAAGTCAGAACTAGCTCCTGCAACTCTTACCATGTGGGTTCTGTCCATGAGACAGTTGGCAACCCATCTCGTGACGTAGTGGTTTATGCTCAGGCTGGTGAGCTTGTCTGTAATACCTGTGTGGGGAATGGTGTCGAAGGCCTTTGCGAGGTCTAGGTAAGCTGTGGACCAACTTTCCCTTGACTATATCCTTGGTAACTGTCTCAAGGAAGTCCACCAGGTTTAGGAGGCATGATCTGCCCTTAACAAAGCCGAACTGGGTATGGTCCAGTGTTTGGAGGTTTCCAATGTCTCTGTTAATGAGATCCATGATGATGCGCTCCATAGCTTTGCAGACCAAGGTAGTCAGGCTTATAGGGTGATAGTTTTTGGGGTCTGTTGTGGTTCCACCTTTGTGGAGTGGAATAACCATTGCTGTGCACCACTCTGTGGGCATGTAGCCTGTGGAGAGGCTGAGTTTAAACAGTGTGTTTAGGTGAGGGGTTAGTTCATCTTTGAGCTCGTGTAGGATGCAGCCTGGGACACCGTCTGGTCCCACTGATGCTGTGTTTTTGGCTTTGGAGAGGGCTGTTTTAACCTGAGTGTCTGTGATTTTAGGGGCACTACATTCTTCTGGTATAGTTATGGGCCCTATTGGGGGTGAGAAGGGTGAAGTTTGCATGAACCTGTCTGCCAGGATGTTAGCTATATCGGTCGGTTTAGTGCATTTTGTGCCTTTCTGCACTAACTCTGTGCAGATCTGAGAATTGCCACTTAGATTCTTGACATAGCTAAAGAATGCCTTGTGGTTATCTTTGGAGTCCATGGCAATTTTTCTTTCGAAGCTACCCTTGGATGATTTTATGAGGGAACATAGTTTCTTGCTGATTCTGATCAGGGATGTCTTCCCTTCTTGGGATTTTACTCTTTTCTGTACTAGTTTCCTCCTTCTATTGTATAGCTTGTTTATGGCAAGGGTCTACCAGACTGGTTTCCTTTTCTTGGAGGAGTGAGTCTTGGTTTTGTTTGGAATAGCACGATCCATGCATTCTTGTAGGTGCCCGTAGTGTGCATTAGTAAAGAATTTTGCAACTTGGACAGCGTTATCCTTTAGCATGGGGGCTTTGAAATGTTTCACCTCGGTCTTAAGTAAAGTGAAGTTTGCTTTTGAAAAGTTTTTCTCAGTGGTTTCTTTGACCGGGGGTGGTGGCGGAATGTGGATATCCAGAGTGATTAGTTTATGGTTAGATCTAACCACCTAAAAATATATATGTATATATCCATATGTCCACATATATACAGCACTAGGAATGCATATATGTCAACATATATATGGCTCACCTTTCAAAGAGAGAAATCCATATGTCCAAAAGCTGGAAGGCCAAAAGTATGTTCTCAACATTGCAAAATCTTGCAATAAATGCATTGAATGTGCAATGAGCGAATGACACTATACATTCGCTCATTGCAGATTTGGCAATTTGGGTGCGAATGCCACTATAGTGGGGATGGGGAATATTTACCTAGCCCCACTGTAGTGTGGACTCAGAGTTAGTATATCACAGTAGGGTGGTTGTGGGGGGCCCAGTCCCCCAGATGAGGGGTGCAGGGGGGCATGCCCCCTGCATTACGATATGTATTCCAACTTGCAGTTTGAGAGTCAGCGAAGGTGCCTTTAGAACTGCTGAGCTTTGAACTGTGGTGCAGTAAGAAATGATGGATTTGTCCTTTCGGTTTGCAGAAAG
Organism: Protopterus annectens; assembly: GCF_019279795.1. Lineage (NCBI taxonomy): Eukaryota > Metazoa > Chordata > Ceratodontiformes > Protopteridae > Protopterus > Protopterus annectens. Next base: position 1,354,129,301 of record NC_056739.1, read on the forward strand.
GGCCGTTCGAAGAAATGATTGTCTCCCTTTCAAAGGTGAACACAAATATATCTATATAGGTATACATTGACATACATCTGTAGATTAAACTGGGAACGAAACCACAACATATATGTCCACATTTACAATTGAAGGGTTTGAGACCCAAACAACATACATCTGGCATGGATAGGTATCCCCCCCAGCCAAACATGTCTGGCCTGCAATACACTACCAACCTTAGTAGATCCCATAACCAGGACCCTACATGACAAGGGCAGTACATGTTAACAGTACTCCATCCCACCTGTAGGATGTCAGGCTGGCATTACTAACATATCATGCAGTACAGTCAAGTGATGTGTCATGCTTGGGGGAACCCCTGGGCAGGCGCAGTAAGTAGCTGGGATCCCTCATATGATCCAATAGGCCTACACCTGACAATGGATTCATCAATGTTGGCAAGGACGACCACAAATCCACCATGTCAGCTGGGAACTACCACCCAGTAGCCTGATGACCCTGGTCTGCAGGGACATGGAACATATCAACAATGAACATATGGCCAATGTCAATGGTAATCTTAACACATGGGACCCCACCAATGTTGGACTTGTCAAAGGCAAAGAATGCAACCTGAACCTGGTATGCCTCCTTTACCCAATCATGACAGGTGTAGATGAGGTTTAGGAGGTGCACAATGCCTATGTATATCATAGCAGGCCTTTGTACACCATCCCACATATAGGAGTGTCTGTAGTTGTTAAGGGATCTACCTCCATTCACAGAATATGTTTCTACCAGGACTGCTTGGCAAATGCCAACATTCTACACAGGTTCCATTCTGTGGACATACAGTCCTTCACAGGTCATAGATTTGTTAATGTCCCCCTCCACACTGTAGAGGTGTGCAACACTACTTGGGTTGCTATAACTCACTGGGTGTGGCTGTTGTGGACACATACACCATTATTGCAGTTATTGTTGTGTCTATCCCCCCACATAGCTGTCTGTAATACTGTACAGTGTATGTAATCAGGTTGTTAGCTGTTGTTTACACCATTCACAGTAGTTGAGCACCTCACACCCACCGGCATTGGCACACACATGTTACTGAGGTGAGGATCATAGTAGACTGGGGAGAGGGACATACACCCTGCTGATAGCATGTTCAATGTCATCCGAATTGCAGACTGCATATATAGCAATGTGTGGTTGTGCTTATCCTGTCTTGGTGGGATCACATGTGCAACAGATGTGTTACATGCATGGGGACATACCTCCATGTGTACAGTCTTGTACCTGTACTGCATCCATACCAAAGGCTCTGTGTGTTGTACCCAGCCATGGCATGTGTAACACCCACTACACTTACTGGTGTCCACTGTAAATAGCCTGCTGACACCACTACACCCATCAACCATGTGGCAGATGGACAAATACAACACAATCAGAATAGATAATGGTGACAACAATACAACATTGTTAATTACAGCTATGATGCATCATGGCTGCACAGCTACACCTTCCAAGATATTACCATTTCACTTTACTGCTGACAACATGCTAAACATCATTCCATTGCTACGCTGTTGTACAGTCATTCTGTGCATCAGCACCATGTTAGCCTGTCCCTGCATCGATGTTACGGATGTCAGGGAGTGGCACAGATATCATCATATGCACAGGGTGTGTTGTTGGTTTGCCAGAGACCTAGGCTGAGCCATACAATTGACGTGTGTGTGTGTGTGTGTGTGTGTGTGTGTGTGTGTGTGTGTGTGTGTGTGTGTGAGGGGGCTGAGTACTGTTATGGGCAACTGGTGATGTCGTGTGTGCAGGTATGTGGTTGCCCTAGGTTTGTTGTTTATGTGTGTGTGTCTGCATGCACACAGTTCCTCCATGTGGCTGCCATATTCAGGGAATTGTAAGACAGCTGCAGACTGTACATGGCAGGGTTTGCAGTTCACCATCTCCAGCCACGGAGATGGGACCTGTGCCTGGCAGGGGTACTACAGGCAGTATCAGGTACAAAGCCAGATCGAGTACTGTCCCTCGAGGTTGACAGATGTCCACTGGATCCAGGTCCCTCTTGGGACTGGCCAGGGTCACGTGCATGTGGTCTGTTATGACTGTCTGTGGACAGCACCCCCCCACAGTGCTGGGGCTGGTACTGCCACTACGGGAGTGGCTGTGACTGGTGGGACGTCCACGGCAACCTCCAGCTGCTGCTGTTGCTGGAATACGTCCATGTGGCTGTCGCAACCATCCCACCCTGTCCTGACACATGGACAAGACATTGTGGATGAGATCAAATGTCTCACTCCACCGTCTATCTATGACCTCGGTGTAATTACAGATGGCACCTGCTAGATCATGGATGCTGTCAGTTACAGAGGTGTGATGAGCTCTCTGTGCCTTAGACCATGCCTGGTGTACCGTTCCATTTGTGCCTGTGCCTCCATGACAGCCTGGAACATGTGTGTGGTTGACATAGATGTGGCACATCTGCCAGGGGCATGATGACCAGCAGTGGTCCGACGAGCACCCCTGAACATCTGCCTATGTGATACCCCGCCAGACATCTGGCTATGGCTGCTGTGTCCTGACACATGTGTCATAGATACAACACTGTCCTGGCCAATGCCAACCATAGACTGTTCCTCAGCTATGGCCAACGGTGATGAGGTATGTAGAGGCAGTGTGACTGTGTGCGTGGATGGGGTGGATACATGTGGGATGTCAATTCGTGGCACAGCAGCAGCCCCTGATGACCCTTCCTATGCCTCAACACACCTGTCCTCATGGTCACTGTCTGTATCAGTGACATCAGATTCCCTGCAGGGGGGACCCAGCCCCACCTCGCCACCCATGAGGGGAAAACAGGGAACAGACTGTAAGACTTGTACATCACTGCTAAACAGTACATACATACATACACACACACACACACACACACACACACACACACACACACACACACGTGTGCAGACATGGCCACACACACAGACATACACACATGCAGTCTACATACATGGCAAACCATACATTCCACCAGACAGCACCTACAGACAGCTACCACACCCCCATAACACACACAATAGCATGTGATGGTGCAGTACAGTATCACACACAAACCTGTAATTACACACATGTCAGCATGCAGGACATGTGGCACTCAACAGCATGCAGTGCAATTGTAGTCACTCCCCGTTACCAACATTATACATGGCTGTGATGCATGGCTTCTGTTAGTAGGTGATGACCCTCCCCCTGGAACTCACTGCACCCATGTCCACAGCATTACTGTGCATCTGTTCAGCACCCTGAAATGTACTGTGCACCATACCTCACAGGTGTACACACCATTGCAGGATGTGTATCTGTGTGTCAGTTGTGTTTCCACTGCTGTTCACAGCCCTGGTGTGTTTCTGGATTACATGTGGACATGTGTTTATTGAATGCTTGATGTGTATTCACAGATGTCATCATCAGTGGAGCATGTATGAGTGATAGACTACCATTAGACCGATCACAGACACAATGTACTGTACCTATGGTGAGTGTAAAGACCATTATTGACCATTATTGAACCCTGGCTGATGTTGCCTGTGGTACACATAGGTTCATAGGTGAGTACTGGTCTATTGGTCCTAGGGCCTACATAAGCCTAGCCACAGGGATTCCCAGCCACGCACCACCCACTAATGTTATTCCCCTGTGCCCCTGTCAGGCTGCGGCACAGACATAATACCCAGGGTGAATTCCCCATTTCCCATCAAGTTGTCAAGTGTTTTTGTAAAGAGGGCCAATGAGTAGCATTGCCTGACATGTATGGGTAGTCCGTTCCAGAGTGTGGAAATTCCCCAGGACAGGGCCCTATCCCTCCAGTATGTTCTGTGTAATGTGTTGATGAGGTTTAGGACCCTGGAGCGTGTGTTTGCAGAGGGAGTGGGATGTGTTTATGTGTAGCATGTTCAACTGCTCTGTGTATGACATAACTGTGTATGTTGGGCAGATGTCAGCTGTGCCTGGGCAATGTGCACTGGAGTGTAGCCACAGTTGTCTGAGATGGACTGAGTGCATGTGTTTGAGGCTGGTAATCCCATTAGTGAGGTGTGTGCTCTGCAAGTGCACATGTACAGCATGAATTATGGGTAGGTGTGTTAGATGTGTACATGGCCTACACCTTAGCTATGACATGCAAAGTGAATTGCCAAGCATAACTTTAAACCATACTCACCGGCATCCGGCCGCTGCCTTGCTGGTATCCCAGAGGTACCTACATTGAGATGAGATAGAGTTGATGTCAGTGGCCACAGCTGTGGCATTGTTACAGGGCGGCTGCAATATTACAGTACAACAACAGCTGAAGTCCACAGTACTACAGATTATGCATTACTGCTTATTAGTACTACACAGCAACAGACCCCACATCTCACATATGTGTGATCTACCTGTACAGATGCTTACACTACAGTAGTCTAATGATATGCCCTGGAACCTTACCTGCATGCTCCATGTCTGATGTGTGTGTAGACCCCACCTCCATGACTGTATAAGTCTGTAGCTCTTGTGGGCAGGCAGGTGCTACCAGGCTCATGAGCAGTTCCTCCACTCTGGTGAGGGGGGGATGGATGTTATGGCCCCCCTGTTGCAATGTGGTCACCCCGCATGGCAGTGACACGGCGATGTATATGGCAGAGGAGGTCACTACAATAGTGGCGGACCTGCTCATATGTACATATGTGCTTCCCCACCTCATTCACCCTACAGACCACATCATTACACATGGTTGTTCACTCCTGCTGGTCCTGGCTTGCCTGAGAGAACAACAGCTGGTAGTTCTAGATGATGCTGGTGATTATAATTTCATCCTCATCGGCAGTGTAGGTGGGATTCCTTGGGTGCACCATACTCCCTGAAAGACATAATAATGGAAGTATGTTTGAGCAACTCATATGGCAAGTTTACCATAATACAATCCACATAGTCTCCTGCCACCATATCAGCTCCAACTTAATGTTCACACAACACTAGCGGTATGTCTCTGGTATATGTACCATTGGGTCATATATTGTATTGTACAACACTTTCTGCTATGTGTTTATAGACATGCTCCCTGTGGGGACACTAGAGTTGCTGGGTTGTTACAGAGTATTTCACCTGCATGCCATTGTCACTGTCGCTATGTTTCCACATATGCATGTGCTATGCCTGCTATGTGATTGCTACACCTCTGCCATTCTGTGATATTGGGGATATCTATGCATGCTGTTGGACATGTTCTGGAATTGTGTGGACTATTGTATTCCACATATGTTCCATGAAAGTTACACACCAGTATGTGTAGGGGTTATTTGCCAGCAGGAACACCACTCCCACCTAATGTGCACATGCTACCAGTCCACATCACATCCGTGACCCACCATGGAACCTCATTATCTACTGTTCCATCACTACCTTCATGTGGAACCACCTCAGAGGATGGTGCCCCCCCCATGGAGCACACACAGACATATGTCTGTCACCCAGTTAGGTCCAGGGTCTTGTGCATAGGGAGCTCCACAGAGACATGGGGTATTTGTTACATCACCTGGAGGCATGCAGTGCACATACACAAGGTTCAACATGCATGTTCCTCTTGCCCAGCCCACAGCCCAGGCACCTTTATGTTCATGTAGATGCTGTCGTGACTGTCCATGGGTGGGCACCATGTTCCCTTTGTTCCCATGTGGGGGCTCAATCGCCTCCACATTTCAAATGTAACTACCCGTCCACAGTGTTTAACCATCACATGTGTCATATAACAGCCCTGTATGCTGTCTTGTTTGTCACCCAACCAGACCTACATACAAATAAGTGCCTAATACCCTTCACCAACATATATATCCCACCTTCTCAAACAATTATGATGTGTTCCCAACATGGGTTACACACCACACTCCACACTCCATCTTGCAGCCATGTACTGGTGTGTAGGTATGTTGTGTATTGATGTGTGATGTTCTCTCACACATGTCATGGCAGGGGATATGCATTGACATAAATATATATATATATATATATATATATATATATATATATATATATATATATATATATATATATATATATATATATATATATATATATAGACATACACACACACACACATATATATATATATATATATATATATATATATATATATATATATATATATATACACACACACATAGGTGCATATATGTGTAGATACCATTATGCGTTGTTTATATACCTATATAAATATATAACTGTCCGAGGTTCTGTAGACATACACAGCTGTGAATATGTATTACACATATATGTATCAGTATGTGGGGTGCATGCAAACATCTGGACCACACTCATGCAACTCTCTTTACTTCACAGCTGAACTGTTTTGCCTTGCTGCAACACAGACAGGTGTCACATGTGAACAGACTAACGTTAGGGGGTATATATGGTGACAAACTTTACATAAGCACATTATACTGCTATGGCAGTTGGACATGCTATGCTACACTTTAACATGACTGTCCTGCAGGTGGTGTGGTCTCTCACCCATGTGTCTATCATGGCAGTATTAATACTCCCACCAGCAGTTGGCCACAGTAATTTACAGAATACAGATATCATGCGTCACATCTTTGCCATTCACTGCTGATCTGTACATTTGACTGGTATGTCCCACTGCTCACAGGGACTGACACTACTGTCCAGTGCAGTTGTTGAGCAAAACATCATTACAGGAACAAGTACTGATGGCACATATACATCCTTTCACATTACACATCCTATTATTCCATGCCATATACTACATGCAAGTAAATGCATATCTGTTTCACATACCTGTTATGTTTTTTACTGCTGTAACACAAACCTGAGCTTTGTGACCTTTCTTGAAGTTTTCTCTCTCTCTCTCTCAGTTTCTCCAGTAGAGTGATTGAGCTGGTTTGAATAGAGTGTAGCATGCTTTTGTTGGTATTGCACATGATCAGGTGGTGGCCTCTGCACCAGTCAGTGTCCACCAGTTGCTAACTGCATACAGTCTGCTGTGTAGTACTTCAGATAACCACTGTCATGGCAACCCTGTACTTTAAATTGCTGCCTTCTGTAGGCATTGTCCCTTCACCTTTCCAGTATGGATGACATCCTTCCTGTATGTGGACATCAGTATTACAGATAGCAGGTAGCAATATCTCTTACAGCAGAACCTGCAGACACAGGCCAAATCCACATTTGTGTAAGGTTCCCGACCTACAGACAGCATGAGTAGTGTTGTTGTGTGCATTGTATCTTGCTGTTCTTACAGGGTTTCTGTGTACATGGTGCTTTTTCATGGAATGTTGTCTGTCTGCATAGCTCTCAACTGTGGACCTATCCATATGATACCAGAGGGATTGGCTGTTAGGTTTTGTCTGTGCACCACACAGGTATTGTCGCAGATATATCTGTGGCATTCTGTCTGTTAGGTACTATCAGTACATGGCTCCATCCATTTGTATTTCAATGTCGTATTCCTACATAAGGGTATGATGCAATGAATCCTTTAATACCAGCAATTTCCAGGGTATGTAACAGCAATAATGCAAATATGGCCCTATGTTCCTGCCTCTGTCCTCCACATATATGCCAGTCTTTGTCCTGTTGTGATAGAGGAAGGGTTGTTAGGTAATGGCCAATCATTATTTACCGCTAGCATTACTGCTATCATCCCAGTCATGTCATGGACTCCCACACCAACTGTTGGGCCAAGTCCATATATATGGGGGCAACAGCTGAAGAACACATATGTGTCCATGTACATTCCAAAGGTAAGTGTGTGGTACACAGTGTTCCTCGCCCTTGTACAACCTTTTATGGGGGGGGGGGATTCTATGCCATTAACCTAGGCTATGACACATTTTCAGGGATATAACTGTTAAGACGAGGGTCATTCAGTGTGATAGTGAGATGTTAGGTTAAGCAATGTTATGAACAAGACACAAGTGCTACTTTTTCCCCTAGGGCTTGACTACTGTTGAACTACATCTGTAATTGTTGATTGTTATGTATCCTGAAGGCAAATCCTGTTTCTACTGTTGTACTAATTGTAGGCCTTGGCCTGGACAGCGTAGTATGGTATATATACACATTGCTTGCATCTACTGTTTTGTGTGGGCCTTGCATTCATTGCTGATTACATATTTCAAACTTTATGTGGTGTAAGTACTGGCATACATTATTGTATAGTACATGAATAAAGGTTATCTGTGCATGCACACCTGTGTGTCGTGTCATGTCCTTTGAATTGTGGGTGGGTATATGTTTGTCAGTATTCTTATTTGTGGGAATGGTTGCCACACTACACATTTCACAGGTGGCAGTTAAAGGGCTTGTGGCTGAGGGATATACTTTGCACCCAGTACTTCCACACTACTTCTACATATGTATGGCTACTGATACTTTTTGTGTGTGTATATGTGCATGTACCTATATATATATATATATATATATATATATATATATATATATATATATATATATCATATGGCTATATATATATGTGTATATATATATATATATATATATATATATATATATATATATATATATATATATACATATGAACATATATATGTATCTATATACAATTGATGTTATATGATTATTTGTGTCATACATTAATATATATATATATATATCTACATATAGCTGTCTGTCTACATTTAGAGATATATATCTGTCCATATGTCCAAGCATGTTTGGCTCATATTTTGGCCTGTTCCTCATTCACTTGGCAATTGTCATGGATGATCGCAGCATTGAAGTCAGTAACTAGTGCCAACACTTTTGTGTTTCAGAGTTTATCTCCTTCTACATATGTGTTCTAATACATATAACTGTGTAACTAGCAACATTTTAAGTGTATTAGAGCATTAGTTGACATATATCCCCATTTATACCCACAGTTTGGCATACTTTATCCAGACTTCTTGGATTAACAGGTTGAGTGGTATGATATTAACACATTTCGTGTACTGTTGACTGTTTGTGCTGCATGATATGTTTGTGAAAAGTTTAGGTTATGTATATCTGCCATGGTTTAGTGGTAAATCACTTTTTATATGGAGTGTAGGGTCCTGGGTTAGAGCCTTGGAGTGGCAGTTTATTTTGTTGCTGGGCAGAGCAAGGGACATTGGCTACAGAGTGATTAAGGCTCTTTTAAGCAGTTGTAAGTGGGTTTGCGTGGGTTTGTGCAATGGTAAATACTGCTAACCTCCGCTTATTTTTTTCTTACAGTCAGCTTCAAATTTCTCACCCTGTGTAGGCATAGCTTACCCCCACGCAAACCCGTTTACCGCTGCTTAACAGTGCTTACTGCCACTCACCCCCGCTGTCAAAGGAAAAAACTTCAAAGGCCAATACATGTAAGGTTCTGTTAAGGTACATTTAATAACTTGCTGCAAGGAGACAAAAACATGCAAATACAGGATTTTGCCTAGCTACTAACAGGAAGTATGCTATTCTTATACTGTTCTACAAGACATTGCCTTCTATGGCTGACGTAATCAAACACAACTTTCAGTATTGTTCTACAGCAGATGTTACTCAGATTTTCTGCTGACACGACTGGATTTATGAAAAACATTTTGAGAAAAACAACCTGGCTTTGGTGGGCCCTAGCCCATTACAAACTTCTATTGTGTAGTTCTAATACGTGTTACATTTCAAGGTACTTTTCTAACTTAGACACAAACAAATACTGATTGTAGTTCATATTTTCAAGCAGTCTTTGTTCTGATTATCTATAGCTTCTGCAGCTGTGTGTTTTCTCACAGCACAAGCAGAACTCCTTGTCTAGGTCTCACAACATTAATGCATCTACTCATTATTTTCCTGACACAAGCAGAACTTATCTGCTTTCCTGTAAATTTCCAAAGCATAAGCAATAGCTGTGCATATTTCATGACAATACAAGGTTAGAAAGCTTCTGCAATTCGTACAGATTTTATGTAGTGTGAAATAGAATAAATGTGTTAACCCTTTTCAAGCCTTAAATGCACTAAGCATATTACTAATACATACACTAATACATATCTTTCTGACATTTCCCCCCTTTTAATACTTTTATTCTACTTTCAAAATAAGCATACACAGTTTTTTCTTCTCCTAACCTCTTCCTACTCAGGATTTGCAGTTAAGAGAGTCATTCAGTTTAAACTTATGAAATCATTTTAGTTTTTCAATAGTTCTTCAAACTCAGTACTTTGATATACGGTTTCAGAAACTGACATGTCTATAAGGTCTTTAATCAGTCTTTTCATGCAGGGGATGCCACAGCAAACACATACTCCCAATAGGAGCATTCCTACACAAATGGCAATCAGGATGTTCATTAGGATGGTACCCCACCCCCCAAACCATTTCTTGAAAAAGTCCATCAGTGGGTTTGGTCCTGGTTTGGTCATGTCCGACACTTGCTGAATTACCTCAAGGTGATTGTCTAGCTCCTGTTTATGGTCAGGAATATATGAACAGCACTCCTCCTGGATTAAAGCACAAGTACCGCCTCTCGCCGCTAGGGTGAAGTCGAGAGCCATGCGGTTTTGAAGCACTACAGTTCTCATGGCATTCAGTTCATCAGTCACCAATTCAAGAGTGGAAAAAGTTGCATTGCTCATTACTTCAAGAAGTTTAGACAGTTTTCTCAGCTCCCAGATCGATTTCACTGCTCCATATGCTACTGATATGCCTGCTCACGATATAACACTGTCACTCAAGTCCATGTGTGTCAGTTTATCGCCTATAGAATGATGTTTTTTCCAGCGCGCATCAATTTGCCCCACTGGATTTTCAGGTTTCTTAACGGGTTTCTTGACGACCTCTCTGACATTCCGAATTTTTCCTCGAGGTAAAACTGCAGTGTGTCGTATGGCCGGAACCAGGTAGCCCAAAAAACAACTGCCGGACCAGTTCTCAGGTAACCACTTGTATGCCTTTCTGCCACATACAAAATAACAGTCCTCTACTTTAGTAGTAACTTTGCTATGAATATACACTTGCCCTGCATGAAACATTTTGCTATCAATTATAGACAGTTGTTTATAAAGAAAAGAATTATGTTTTACTTCAATTGTTTTGTGCATCAATTCAAGAAATTAATCATAGTTTGTATTACAATAAAAACCTGCATTGTTAGCTTTAGTGTAACATTTATAAGGAACAGTCACATTGCAATTGCTCCAACCCACCTGAACAGTATCATTTTTATAAAAACACACAGTTCCCTTTTGTGGAACAGACAAGTGCAATGCTATTTTATCTTGTGATGTAATGGTTGAGGTATCATAAATCAAGTTTTCCCAGGTCTTGTTGACACCTAGGGGGACTGCAGTCATTAATGATCCCCCGTATGCTGACGGCAAAGCTGTGCAAATCCAGCAATTCAAAACATTGAAAGTCTCAGCATACACATATTTAATTGCCTGGTAAGTGTTGAAGTTTGGGTGCCAGTTTATGGGTAACGCTTCACATTTATTCAGTTCAGTTTGTGTGGCTGGAAAAAGGAATGGCCACAGCAAAAAATTATTGTCACTAGTACAGTTAACAGGATGATTATGCAATACTTCTGAGGAAATGGTTGTTCTGCATTCCTGTTTTTTCTGGATTCTATCATTTTTGCTCTTGACATGTGACAAGATTTTTGTCGAGTTCAAAGTTCTTAACTAGTTTGCAGTGCATCAGGTGGATCCACGAGGCACATTCTGTGATCTTGACAGCAGTGGGTGTTGACAGAAGCACTTGATATGGACCTTCCCACTTTGGTGACGTCCAATTCTTCTTCTTTATTGTTTTCACCCAAATCCAGGTACCTGGTGCCACTGCCACATCTGATGGTCTGGTTTGTTCTCTATCTGAAACAGAATTTGACTGCAACAGATGTTTAGAATTCAACAAATTTCTCATATACTCTGCTAGTGTACAGTCAGCTTCCTGGTCTGCGGGCATGAAAGGTTTCCACTGAGGTATATAATAAGCCCTTCCAAATAGTTTTTCAAAAGGAGTCAATCCTTTTCCATTCGGAACAGTTCTCATGCTCAACAGTGCCAGGGGCAGACAGTACACCCAATTTCTCTGTGTTTCTTCTATTAACTTCCTTAGCTTACTCTTTAAAATCCCATTATGCCTCTCTACTAACCCTGCCAATTGTGGGTGATATGCACAATGATTTTTTTAAAGACATACCAAAATGTTTACTTAACTGTTGTATGGTCTGGTTCACAAAGTGTGTACCGTTGTCACTGTAGATCCTTTCTGGAATGCCGAATCTAAAGATGATTTCTTTAACGAGAATTTTTGCTACGGTAGCCGCATCTGGATTTTTAGTCGGAAAGGCTTCCACCCATCTGGAAAACATATCTACATTGACAAGACAATACTTCTTATTTTCACATTAGTTCAATTCCATGAAATCCATACAGATAGTATGAAACAGATACGGTGGTGTAGGGAAACTCCCTTGCTTGGGCTTTAACGCCCCTTGTGCATGATGTTTGTTACAAACGTGGCACATCAAACAAAAGTTTTTAGAGTAGTTTAAGAATCCATATGTCGTGAACACTCAGTTCACCAGCTGTACAATCCCCCCTGTTAAGACATGGCATTGCCCATGGCTCAACAAAGCTGCATATCTAAACAAATTAGATGGTAATATCGGTTTCCCTTCTTTAGAGATGTACAGCCCCTTTTCGAGAATTGCTCCTAGTTTTACCCATCTTCGTTTTTCAGCCTGCATAGTAAGTGTCTGCATTCTCTTTAACATTTCTAAGTCTAAAATCTCAGAGGGTTGTAATTCCTCATTCAAAAGAAATACTTTTGAAGCTGCCTGCTTTGCAGCTGTATCAGCTCTCGCATTACCTTTCGAAATCCTATCCTGTTGCTTGGTATGAGCTGTGCATTTACAAATAGCTACTTTCTGAGGTAACTTAATAGATTCTAAAAGATCTAAAATAAACTGTGCATGATTGATTGGTTTGCCAGTAGATGTTATCATTCCTCGATTTTTCCACTGTTGCGCAAAAACATGTACAGTAGAGAAAGTGTACTGGCTGTCAGTAAAAATGTTCACACATTTACCCTTTGCTAAGGTACATGCCAGTGTCAAGGCAATCAATTCTGCTGCTTGTGCAGATAAACTGTGTGGTAAGGGTTTCGCTTCTATAATCTCAGTATCAGAAACTACTGCATATCCTACTAGGTTCTGTCCTGCAGGACCCCTTTTGCATGAGCCATCCAAGTAGTAAGTCACCTTGGCATCATCCAAGGGGACATCCGTAAGATCTTTTCTAGGCAGTGTCTTTTGCTCAATCGCCTGCAGGCAGCTGTGTGGTGTGCCATCTGCAGGGGTTGGGAGCAAGGTAGAAGGGTTCAAAGTCGTGCATCACTCACTTGTCGTATGAGGTTGGCTCAACAATATAGTCATACAGGAAAGATGCCTAGCAGGGGAAAGATATGCTACCTTCTCTTGCAGTAAAATAATTGCAACTGCATGAGGCACTCTCAATGTGAGATGGTGGAACAAAACTACTGAGGACGAAGCCTGTACTGCCATTGCAGCTGCAACTACTGCTTGTACACAGTGGGGTAAAGACCGCGCCACTGGATCTAGTTGTGATGAATAATAAGCACTAGGGCATTGCTTGTCCCCATGCTGCTGTGTTAACACTGATGTCATATAACCTTGCTTACAATCTACAGTTTGGAAAAAACGTTTATGATAGTTTGATAAGCCCAAAACTAATGAGGACGCTATTAACTGTTTCAGTTTACAGAAAGCAGATTCTGCTTCTGGTGTCCATTGTAACAAATCATGTGCTACCATAGGCTTTTTATATATCAGGTTAGTCAGCGGTGCAGATTCCAAGGCGTAGTTTGGAATCCAGCTCCGGCAAAAATTAGTCGTACCCAGGAAGGACATAATTTCCTTCTTGATAGTGGGTTTTGGTGCTTGTAAAATCGCTACTTTTCTGTCCTCATCTAATGTCCTACCATCTTTGGATATTACATATCCTAGGTATTTAACTTGTTTTCTCCAAAGCTGCAGTTTATTTTTGTTTACTTTATGTTCCTCAGTGGCTAAAAATTGTAATAGCGCTATGGTACCTTCTTTGCAATCTTGCTGGGTGGGGGCCGCCAGCAGGATATCATCAACATAAAGTAAAATCTGACTGCCTCTTGATGGGGTAAATCCCACCAAGTTACTTGCTATTTCTTGTGAGAATATTGTCGGACTTTCACAATATCCCTGTGGTTGTCGTGTATATGTATACCTTTTCCCCTGAAATGTGAATGCAAGCCAATATTGGCTGTCAGGGTGTATCGGTATCGAAAAGAACGCATTGCTGATATCTACCACAGAAAAATCTTTCTGTTGAGGTTTTAAATCATTCAACAGAGTGTGTGGGTCTGGCACCGTAGGTGCCCTTGGTATTACTGCATCATTTACAGCTTGTAAATCTTGGACCATACGCCACTCTCCATTCGCTTTCTTAACAGGAAATAAGGGTGTGTTACATGGTGAATCAGGAGATTCAACCAGCACCCCTTCCTTAAGTAAAGCTGCTATAATAGGTTTGATTCCTACCTCTGCATCTTTTCTTAAGGGATACTGTATTTTCTGTGGTCTAAATGCTGGCTTTGGTGTGATAGTAACTGGTCCCGCTGTACAAATAAGTCCTACATCTGACTTTCCTGTTGACCAAAGTGTTTCTGGTATATTCTGTGAGGCATTCTCTTCCTCCTTTAATAGGAGTGCTAATCAGCTGTCCTTGCCAGACTGCAAGTGCACGGCTGGGTGGGTCTGAGTTAGCCAATTCAACTTCTGCCTTTGTATTCCTTGTTCTGACAGTTCTAACTTTGTCTGCTTTTCCCATCTTGTGACTTTTTCTCCTAGGTCTACCCATTTTACATTCTTGTCCTTAGTTAAGCTAACATGTGGTAATCAATTAGATTTATAGAGTGCAAAGAACTCCTGGGGCAATGAACAGCTGGCTACACTGTTCCCTTCCATGTCCCAGTACAGATTATGTAATATCAATCTGTTTGCACGATTTCTAAACAATTCTTGCTCATATTCCTTATCAGGTCCTGGTGTATTACAATAATACAGAGTACAGTGCAACAAATGTTGTTTATCAATGTCAAGGGAGGGGAACTTGCCGATGGCTACATTCATCAACTCTTTGGTCACTGCCTCTGGACCAGTCGTAACCAAGTCCTGGCTGTACCAATAAAACATTTCACCCTCCGATTGCACTGCAAAGGTATCAATTTGTCACTGTGCTTCCATACCCTGCATAGTCGGGACTACTGCTATACCAAATAGCTGCATAAGGTCTCTGCCCAAGAGGTTTACTGGGCATTTTGCAGAAACAACAATTTTGCTTTTCTGGTTCAATCCTGAAACGGGATCAGTTATTACAATATTATGGGAGAGGGGCTCCCGATACAGCTGTCCATTAGCTGCTTTCATTAGTATGTAATCAGGTGACTCTGAATTTTCTGGCAGTTTGGAGGGATGTATCAGGGTCCGTGACGCCCCTGAGACACACAAGAATTTGACTTCCCTCCCTTCTACCAGGAGTGTAACTTCTGGTTTCATGTCTGCTAAATAGAGCTCTAAGCTCAATAAAGCTAAATCCAATATTTCATTTTCTTCATTATCCATAACTTCCTGCACTTCCTCTATTTCTTCTGTCACATCCTCTACTCCCTCTATCACATTCTCATTTGTCCTTTCTCTGCTATCCCCTTCTAGTGATTCTTGACTATTGTATAGTCAGTCCTCACCCTCCTTGTCTTCCTCCGTGGTTGCCCTCTTGTTTTTCTTGCAATCCCTTGCCAAGTGTCCCTTTTTACCGCATTTAAAACATTCACCTCTTTTCTTTCGCCCTTCAAAGTCCTCTGATCGCTGATCAGATTGTTTATTTCCCTGGGCATTTCTCTTGTCCTTTTTCCCGGACTGTACTACAGAAACTTCTGTTCCATCTTTTACAGAAAATACTTGGGCTTTCTTTTTCTTTTTGCTATTAAAATGCCTTTCGGCATGCCTAGCATATTCAAGTAGTGACTGCAACCTGCTTGTACGATGATCTACCATGTGCTTTGTAATAAAACTGCTTATGGGTTCAATGCTGCCTTTCAAAAATGCATTCTTTAACTGCTGCTCATATGGGGAATCCTGTGTCTGATCTTCAGGAACCTGCATTCCACAATGGTTATTAAAACATTCTAACAGTCTGGCATAATATCTGTCAATAGTTTCACCTTCTTGTTGGATGCATTGATTAATGCAAGTCCAGTCTGCCTTAGGCTTCCATTTCTCAGAGATTCAGTCTGTAAGACCTTTCACTCTGTTGTCTAGCTCTGCGCTGCTATGTGGGAGGGGCCTGAGCGCAGCATCACGGGGATTCCAGTTGCCACTAATCATGTGCCAATCTGGTCCAACAATTTGTCTGACTACTTTTCTACCTCTTCTCCGTTTAAATTATAACTTAGCCTCATTCCTTGTAAATCTTCTAAGACCTTTCTAAAATTAACCTTTGGATGGGGAATTCCCTCAGTAGCTTTCTGGATGTCCTCCGGAGTCCAGGGTCTATACACTAGAATAGTTGGGTCCTGACCTTCTTACCCTGCCTGAGGATTACACACTTCTATGAGTGGGCATATTTCTTCTTCACTCATAGATCATGAATTTCTACCCAATTGATATAATTTAATGTCCCCTTTTGAATTACATGCCCGTGTTCGAGACCTGGTCTCGATGGGATCTCTAATAAACGGTTTTGATTTTGTAGTGTCTCTATTTACGGTAACAGCAGGATATCGCGGGGGTGGACTAACTTGTTCACTTGCTTCATATTCTGGTAAGGGAGGCGGAGGGGCCGATGCTATTACTAAGTTATTGTCCTCCTTATCTAAAAACATTGCTTTTGAATTATTGCTTTTTTGTTCCATACGGTTTACTTCCTCAATCCACTTGTGTGCCTGAGGAATTCCTAATTGTCGCTGCTTTTTTACCCGACATCTGGAATCGGTTTTAAGCTGTTTGACAAGTTTAACAAGTGATGATTTTTCTAATTTACCATCAAATTCATACTTATTAACCCATTTTGAGTAGTATTTAATATTATCAGCACGCTGTGACTGCATGTATTTTGCGTGTTCGGTTAACGGCGGATTTTGGGGTCTTTTGTGCAATTATTACCCATTTTGTTCTAACCTTTTAATCGTTACGTAACTCCTTATTTTTAACATGGTACCACGGATTTTGTTATAGTCTCTTCAGAATGACTGCCTACCTACTCTGTTTCCCTCATCTATGACAAGACAGTAATCTTTTCTGTCCCTGACTTGAAAAAATACAGTCCTGACAAAAACAATACAAATCTTGTCCCTGATCTAAAACAGAAAAAAGTAGATTCACCTTACCTGAGCCTTCATGATTGAACACCTGGCTTGTGAAAAACCCATCCTTCAGTCGCAGATCAGAAAGTGGCTGTCCTCTTTTGTACGACAATTCAGTCAGAGGGCTTTTCAAATAAGAAGAACAGATGTGGTTTCTTTCCCGTACGGTTTCAAGCCACCTGGCCTGTCTGATCCGAGGTGAAGTGAGGATTTCCGGTCCGAAGGACCAATCTGTCAAAGGAAAAGACTTCAAAGACCAATACACGTAAGGTTCAGTTAAGGTACATTTAATAACTTGCTGCAAGGAGACAAAAACATGCAAATACAGGATTTTGCCTAACTACTAACAGGAAGTATGCTATTCTTATACTGTTCTACAAGACATTGCCTTCTATGGCTGACGTAATCAAACACAACTTTCAGTATTGTTCTACAGCAGATGTTACTCAGATTTTCTGCTGACATGACTGGATTTATAAAAAACATTTTGAGAAAAACAACCTGGCCTTGGTGGGCCCTAGCCCATTACAAACTTCTATTGTGTAGTTCTAATACAGGTGTTACATTTCAAACTACTTTTCTAACTTAGACACAAGCAAATACTGATTGCAGTTCATATTTTCAAGCAGTCTTTGTTCTGATTATCTATAGCTTCTGCAGCTGTGTGTTTTCTCACAGCACAAGCAGAACTCCTTGTCTAGGTCTCACAACATTAATGCATCTATTCATTATTTTCCTGATACAAGCAGAACTTATCTGCTTTCCTGTAAATTTCCAAAGCATAAGCAATAGCTGTGCATATTTCATGACAATACAAGGTTAGAAAGCTTCTGCAATTCGTACAGATTTTATGCAGTGTGAAATAGAATAAATGCGTTAACCCTTTTCAAGTCTTAAATGCACTAAGCATATTACTAATATGTACATTAATACATATTTTTCTGACACCAGCGCTAATTCCTTTAAATGAAAAGAAAAAGGGGTTGATAGGAAAGTGGTGCAAAATGGGGCACAAAGAGGGAAAGACAGTAGGGAAAATAGCAGGCATGTGCAGGAAGGGTATAGGAAAGGTCCATAGCTGCCCATTTCATCTACAGCAACATCTGTGCATATACACTATATTTGCAGGCACATTTGGACCCTCAAACCCCTGGGAGAGGGGTGAGGACAATATATATTCATTGTGATGCCAATTAGACCAGATTATATGTGTCCAGTGGACATGTGTGCGAAATGGAGAGCTATGTATGGGGCGAGATTTTTTTGTGGGAACAGATTGCCTTTTTTTCAGGTGAGAGTGGGATACTGGGGAGGGGTAGTAGGTATATTTGGGGAGGTAGGTTGGGTAGGTTAACAGACAAGACACACAAGATGCATAAAGGGCAAGTATATGACACATGTTGGGGAAACACCTTAGATGGGGAGGGGTGTTTGGAAGTCGCAAGCCCATGAGCCCCCAACTGGAAACAGTGGGACTGAGGTCCCCCACCCATGGGCAGTCACCACTGCACCTTCACGGCCCAAAGGTGACTGTGTAGGAGGGACAGTCTCACCCTCTAATAGTGCCACTCAGCCCTCAAGCTGGCGTAGCTGCTCTCAGTACTCCAGATCAAGCTCCCTATGCACCACAGCCTGGACCTGTTATAGGGTGACAGGTTCCTCTCTGTGCTCACTCTGAGGGGGGTTGAGCCCCATCCCCTGCAGCGGTTCTACCCAAAGGTGGACCAGGGCCCACGGAGGAGGAGGTCCCAGGCTGGGCCCCACATGTGCTGGTGCCCAGTGCTATGGCCAGCTGAGGTGGGACAGGTGGTTCCTCTAAGACCGGCCTTCCCATATGAGCTGTGTTGTCACAGGTTTATGACAGATATGGGATAGTCAACAGCATTCAGGATTAGTTATAACAGCATGCAGAGGTATTCCCATTAACCCAACACACCAGATTTAACACAGTTGTAGATCAAGCCAAACACATGCATATATGGAACCACAGTGGCCATTACAGGAGCATGCAGGTTTCATTGATGGCAGCAGGCCATCAATATGGGTGTATTTTAACATGGCACATGCATAGAAACAAATGTGAATTTTCATAAACCATTAGGACATATGTCTCAACAAAAGTTTGGCATGTACACATACCAGTTGAGGAGTGTCATTGGGTTATTATGCACATATGGTAGGGGTGAGAGAGAGAGTTCAATTAACAACTAATATATCCTTGTAGGTTTCACAACATTCTTAGTCACTGCAGTGGTTTTCCCTTACATGTATTATTACACTACACAATGGCCTTATATTGTACACTGGTATGTTTATAAATTATTATATACATGACCTGTGTCTTACATACAGGCGTAACAGGCTGCAGGTGTTAATGCAACATATGTTGAGAATTGCTGTCATACACTTTGGGTGAGGTGCTAGAATGACAGGTTTGTTTCCATATATATTCTCTATGTACACATTTGACTATCAGTTATATGTCATTGACAGCTGCCTACATTTCTTGGATCATCACACTGGATTTTCAGGGGAACAGGGTACCAAGCTGGTGATATGGGCCATTTATCAGGACATGCTGGACAGATTGGAACAGTCGTGGGGTATGAATATGTATACAACTTACAATTTGAATATTCTAGCAAATTCTGTACTGTCGGGTGTGATTATGAATACAGCTTTCTATATGAGCATTGTATCAAAATCTGTACAGTTGTGGAGTATGATTATGCATGCAACTTAGTAGCACTCCCAGGATTCAAACCCCTGCTGTGTGTGACAAAATATTATAGCTAACATCACAGTACTCTGTGCTGTCAAGGAATTGATGTAAAGCTTTTGACTGTTTACTAAGTCTTCCTAACTTGTACAATATGACTGACCTCTTGGCACTATCAACATTGTTATGCAGGACTTCATACCCATTTTATCTGCATACCACGGTGTGGGTGACACTGCTTAAGATACAATTTATAGTATGGAACAGATCTCCAACATATGAGAGAAGAGTAAACAGAAGCACTCCAGGGGTTATACCTTTATTCACAGACTATTACACATTTATTTCTACTGGTACAACACATTCTATGACTCTTGTATTTATTTGTTATGACATTACATGCAGACTTTGCAGCCTAGCATCATGGGCTTGCTGATTCACAGCCCACTCATCTGCAGCCGTCAGAGAAATGCAGTGATATTTAGCCATACCTATCCATAGTATACACAAGCTAGGCAATTATTTACTACTTTAGTAGAATGAGTACTTACTCAGTACTGGGGCATTGGGCATCTGCTGAGACTCCTTAATCCACTGTTCCAGTACATCCCCCCTCCACCGCATCAGGTCAGCATGGTGCTGCCTGACCTGCTCACCAGTCCGGGGAATGCCTGGGGCACTGGTGAGGTCAAGAGCAAGACTGTCCCAGGCCTCCATTTTATACTGAGAGCCCTGGTACTGGCCCTGCAGTAGTCTTGGATCATGGTGTTTTACCAGGAGCTATACCATGATTTTTGATCTGGATGCTCCAGCGCTGCACGCTAAATCGAGTGCCTTAACCTACACCAGCCATTCTGCTTATAGTAGGAAGCTACAACCAGTTATGGGAAGTATTCCCACCTGTGGGGTTTAAATACAACCATTTTCCCACACTTCCCCATGATTGGCCAGTTTTGAAAAGGCTAAGCTATGGGCAGACCTGCTTACATAAGGTTGGCACTGCTTAAAGAAGTATACCACTAGGCAGATTGAATTGGCTCCCCTACACATTGCTTACACTTACTAACTTGTGCTGTGCTGTGGTTAGCATTGCTTAATAGTTAATTAGCACTATATTTACCATTTGGCAATGATTTATTCTTCATTACAGGTTATATATATGTCTGGCATCCGTGATTCATGTGTACATGCACTGTATGGGGACTGGAGACTTCTACACTTTATTACAATAACACCTCAAATCTATGCTTACTGCAGTACTCCAGTTCACATATTTATGTTCTGTGGCAGGTTATACAACATCACACCGTCCATAGATTCAGTTCACATGTTTGGTTTGATTTTCCTGTGGTGAGGATTAGTTTGCTGATACCTCATTCATATCTATTACTCTGATGGTTTAGTGGTTAACTACTGTGACTATAGTGTGCAGGGTCCTGAGTTTGAGCCTTGCAGGGGCAGTTTATTTTGTTGTGGGCAGTACATGGGCTGTTGGATACAGAGTGATTAAGGCACTTTAAAGCAGTTGTAAGTGGGTTTGCGCTGGTCTGCACGACGGTAAGCACTGCTAACCTCTGGTTACAGTTTCTTACACTCATTTAGCTTCTACTTTGCTTAATCTGTGTAGGCAATGCTTACCCCCACGCAAACACACTTAAACATGCTTACTGCTGCTTATTTGTGCTTAAACCTGCTTACTAGTGCCTTATTCATTATGACACTGACACTTCACATGTGCATTTAATGCAGTACTCTAGTTCACATTTAAATGTTATTATGTAGGATATATGTAAAAAAGATGTAAAAATATGTTCATATACAGATTTCACCTGGAAAATGATGTGTGCTGCAGTGGAACTCGAACTGGGAATGCTTGTTCATTAGGTATGTGCTCTAACCACTAAAGTATTGCTGTGCTGCTTTGTTTGCATATATATTCCTTGTTATCCTCTTCAGCCTTTCCAGCTGTTTTAACCATAGCTAAGCGATGGGCACACCTGCACACCTACAGTTAGCTGTACTCGGGGTTTTAAAAAATAAAATAAAAGGGTCTCTTTGTTTTATTTAAATGTACTGTTGCTGTTGAACACATGGGGAGTGTTGGTGGGGATATGCAGACACCTATGAGTGGTCTTGCTCATTTATTTACACTTTCTTTTGTTCTACTTTGTAGGGGCATGTTTATTCTGAGAGCTCTGCTCTAAGACACGCCCTCCGCACTCATCCACACTCCGTGTAGCATTAGGAGTTCAGGCCGCGCACCTTCATTAATATGCATGGCACACTGCCGTCCTTCTCTTAAACTGCCGCTTCCATGCAGGACTAGATTAGTCCTGCACAGAAGATTAGTAAATCTGGGGGAATATAAAGAAAGCCTACGTTTTTGAATATGTACCTCCACTTTTTGAGTTCACATCCTAAACATCAGAAAAAGTCTCTAGATAAGGGACAGTTTGTTCAATTGTCCATGATGACATCAGAAGATGTGGAATTTGAGAGGGAGAGTCAGGTCTTGTCAGATATGTTGTAAAAAAGAGGTTACCCTTTGTATTTTATTGATGAGACTAAAGAAGATGTGCTAAGTCAGTGCAATGGGAGGTTTAGTCTGATTTTCAGACAGGCTGAGCAGACCTTTATTTTAGGTGGGGGATCTGACATGACCAAGAGCCTGCTTTTAGAATCCACCCATGTGCCTGGGAGGTAAAATATATCATAAATAAATATTGAACTGTGTTTAGAACTGCTAAACATTTAACTGATCTTTTTGGCAAAGAACCTAAAATTGTTTTTAAGAAAGAAAACCTTAAGAATATTTTTGTATTACCCAATGCAGTTAATTAAAGGCAATGGAAAGGTATGTCAAAATGTGGAAGCTGCAGCCAATGACCATATATTATTGAGGTTAACAAGATTTTAGTGGGTTATTTTAATATACTGTAAGTAGGTTAGCTGATGGCTGCAACTGTAACACTACCGGGGTAGTGTATATTGCATGTTGTTCCTCCTGTGACTCAGTCTACATTGGGAAAAGTGAACAAGTCTTGAAGCGTAGAATTTACAAGCATCTTAATGACATCAAGAACAAGAATGTACATAATGCTTTGTATAAGCATTCCCTTGTTTCTAAGGACTTTAAAAGTTTTTAGTTTGCAGTGTTAGAATGGGTTATTTTGAGTTCTAGGGGTGGCCCTTTTGAAACAATATTAGAGGTAAAAAGGTTAGTATGGCAATTACTCCTTAATTCTATTGACCCCTGGGCTCAATAAAAACACCTCCATTGCATGTGTTCTCAAACTTAAGTCTTTAGAATAGAAATAATGTGTATATAGTGGTCATTGTGTATATATAATTTGTTAAAGGTACTACGTGTTGTAGATTGTACTTAATACCAACATCTGAGAGATTATATGTTTTCAATTTCACTGTCTGGTATTCTGCCCTGAGCAAAGGATATATTTTAGAAAAGTTTTTTATCATCTCTATTTTTAAGACAGTTGTGTAATTGATATTAAATTCCTTGTGACTTTAAGAGGATTTAAGACATAGCTGTGAATTTTGGTGGAATATTAATTGTTGGGTAGATAATATGGTTTGTGTTTTATGGTTTGATACATTTGGTTTTGAAGAAGCCAACTGAAGTTTATAGTTGACAAAAGCCCTTAACCTTGTATCATTTCAGTATCAGTTTTTAACATGTATCATTTCAGTATCAGTTTTATCCTTGACTAATAAATTGACGGCTTTTGCCAAGCATGTTCTTTATGATTTTCCTGCCTGTATTTTAAAGTGAGATATGGATTTGTAGTTTTGAAGTTTCCTGTGCAGGTTTTCTTCATCATTTTGTGGTTTTCATGTCATTTTAGTGGTTAGAGCTATTTTGGTTTAATGTTGTACATAGATTGTGTGGCTAAAATGTTTTGTATTTTAAATCATCATGGTTATGAAAATGTTTCTGTGAATGAGATTCATATACATTACCACAAGATTCACTTGTGGTTACAGGACTTGGTTTTAGAGCAAAAGTTCAGAAATGCTTGCACAATTACTTAAAAGTTAATAAACCCAGGGTTTCCAACATATTTGGCATCCCCAAAGTCCATAAGAATGCTTTTCAACCCATGGTATCAGCATGGAGTATGAAAACAGAACCAATGGCAAAATTTGTAGACTGGAAAATTAAAGGAGCGTTTGAACAAATTCCCACATATCTTGAGGGAATCGTGGCTTTTTTAAGTGATTGTCAAAAATATCAATTATTCCATTAAGGTATTTTCTGTTATTACTAATGAGATAAGTTCTTTGAACCAATATAAACTTTCTATTAATGCACTGAATAGTCTAATTCTGACATCCATATTTTAAGGGATGCCGGCAAACAACAGGTTTAGCTCTGATGTCGTCTTGTGCCCCTGTTTATACCAATCATGCATTACAACACTGGGAACTTAATGCACTACTCCCTTTAATATTTGCCAATTCTTGGGATATTTACTTGAGATTTTTGGATGACATTTTTATTTTGTGGAAGGGGGAACATTATCTGTTGGAGGAATTTATCATATTTTTATACCACTTCTAACTTTTTGAAGTTTACTTACAAAAATTTAGTTGACACTATTGACTTTTTAGATGTCACTATTTATAAAAATGAACTAAAGCATTGTTTTCCCCTAGTATGGATAGAAAATATATTTTCTCCAATCGTTATTTATATTTTCATAGTAATCATCCTTATAAACAAAAATAAGTGTTGTGCAAGGTCAGGTGGTCCATGCTTCTAGGCTGGTTTCAGAGGATAGTGTTTTATTTACTCCCAAATTTTTGTCGATTTAATCAAATTGTTTAAAGAAAGAGGCTATGCAGAAGCCCTTTTCAAGAATAAAAAGTTATACACTGAGGAAGAGAAGGATTTACACCAATTTTAAGGGGTGGATTGGTTAAAACATGGGTCACCATGGGTAATCCACCTAATCAGAACTTGTTTCTTACTTAGTCGAGGGGGGGGTATGGCCATTATTAAGAGCATTGTTGACACCCATTGGTATACACTTATCCACTTTGACAGCATCAAAGGATATAGTTCGGCCTTAAGCCCACTATACTTTTAAAAAAGATGGTAGTATTAAAAACAAGTTAAAAAAATCTTGGTACACATAATGCAACTTCTTTGGTACATCTAAATGTAATCATTGTAACCAACGTTAGTTTATTAACATGAAGACTCATGGTGAGATTTTCAAAGTGATTAAACAAATCACAAAACTTTCCAAGGCTGATTGTGGTAACAGAACAATATTCTGTCTTACTACTTGCCCATCATGATGCGTTTATGTTGATAAGACGAGAATAACATTAGAGAGCACATTTATAACCATGATTATGCTATCAGAACTCATAATACAAAAAAATACTTTGTCAAGGCATACTTGAATTGTATCGAGATTACATGGACTGTTTTCGAGAAGATGCAGTCTGGCCCTCTCATTGGTAATTGGGAGAACCCTTTAGAGTGTAGGGAACTCTGGTGGCAGCTGAGAGTGCAAGCAAATGTATTTCCTGGTATCGTTGATGGTAATGCCACCTATTTACAGAAAAAGAAAGTGTATATATTTTAAGAATTATTTATTTATTGATGCAATTTATTAAAACTTCATCTATTTTTTATAAAATTAATATTGTCTAAAATATAAAGCAAAATAATGAATTTTGATCAAACATATTATGCAACAGTTTTTTTGTATTGTATCACTATCTTTAATGTGGTATTCTTGTTTAACATGTGGTATTAGTGTTAGTTTTTAAACCAACTTTGAACACTGTAAGTTTTATTCTGAGGAAATCTGTTAAGTAATCAAACAAAAACACAAAATCCTTCATTAAAATGTCTGTGTGGATGTTTTAGTGGATGTTCTGTCATTACATTATTCATTTGTTCTGGAGCATTGTTTGTGTGTTTTGGCTTCCTAAGCTATTGTATTTTAAAAACAGAAGTAACTATTAAGTAAATAAATAAATAATGAAGTGCTTTCAACTAGAAACAAAAGCTTTGCTCTATGCAAATGAGACCTTAGGAGATGTCTTAGGTGGAGATATTTAATTATATTGTAGTCTTATTCATAAGTGAACAACAAGTCAGGCAGCTGGCCTGGAGATTTGTTCAGACTGGTGATAAAGGTAGGGATGATTTACAGAATGGATATCTCAGTTTATCAGACTGTGGACACATCTTCCCATGTGTCCATTAGTTTTATTTTCCCCCTCAGGTATAAAATAACAATACATGAAGAACAAATTTATTATTAACTTCTGAGTGCAAATAAACAACTAATAAAACTTTTTCTTTCGGCATTTTCCCAGTTAGGGGTTGCCACAGTGGATCACCTGTCCACTCATGATTGGCAGTGGAGTTTTACGGTGTTGAGTTGCCAGCCTGGTGCCCAACCCTTCCACAGAAGGCAAACACATGCACAGGGCCAAATTAGTGTGTCCAATCCACCTACAGCATGTCTTTGGGATGAAACCAGAGCACCCGGAGGAAACCCAAGTGACCACAGGGAGGACATGCAGACTCCGCACAGAAGGCACCCCAGTCAAAGATCAAACCAGAGAACCTTTTACTGTGAGGTGGTAACGCTAACCACTACACCACCGTGGCCCCCCAAGCAACTAATAAAACTATGAGGATTAGATTCTCTATTACAGTATAAATACTGACTGTACTTTACTACTATTACTTTGCAGTGTTATATGATAAAAATATTTTCATGCCAAATGATGTTATTGGCATTGTATTTTTCTAATAATAAAAAGTTTAAATCAGAACTTGCAGTTTAAATATTTGTGTTTAGTTCTCTTTTTAGTTTCAGTTTCATATTCTTAAGCATTATTAGTTATTAAAATTCAGTGAACTAGGATACAAGAGTTTTTTTCAAATTTCCATTAATAATTGTTTATGCCGTAGCTAGAAAACACCAAAATAGACAGCAATGATCTTTCTTTAATACCTGGGGTAATTGCAGCTTTGACCAATATTATATGTTTCATCAATTTTAAAATCTGACCACAAGGCATAAGTGAATGTTTGAAATATATTCCAAAAGTTTGATGGGACATGACTATCATAGAATATATGTTGTCAGTTGGCTTTGACTGCTATATTGCATGCCTAGTAAAAAATATCGCATTTAATAAATATATGTCCAACCCTATGTGGAGTGATAAATACTCCATGAATAAAAGGCATGCTCCTTAAGGCTGATATTAATATTAAGAACTTATCTATTGCATAATCATTTGGACAGTCAGTTTGTCACAGAAAAGTTCAGGGGTTCTGTAAAAATACTTTGTATATAGTTCAGGAAAAAAATTAGAGATGCTTCTTTGTTTTTAACATTGATTTCATATGAGTTAGCAGTACTGACTAGCTGTTAACTTTTATTTATGTAATTCTTTGCACTT
The DNA here is from genome assembly GCF_019279795.1 of Protopterus annectens. Classification (NCBI taxonomy): domain Eukaryota; kingdom Metazoa; phylum Chordata; order Ceratodontiformes; family Protopteridae; genus Protopterus; species Protopterus annectens. The sequence continues at coordinate 1,354,156,908 of NC_056739.1, forward strand.
TAATTTTCACTGCTTAATACTTTGTACCATTACTCAATCTTCTAGATCTAGATTATGTTTATTTTTTATTTCATGTGCTGAAATAATTGTTGTCCCTTTCTAATACTCATATACATACATTATTCCTAATTTCATCATTTCAATCCATCAGAATCACCAATAAAAGCTGGTGTCTGATAAATTGGAGAGAAGATAAAAAAATTAAGGACTGGGTGTCAGTATATGAATTTTTTAAAACTCTTCAAATGTGTTTACATAAAGAGCTTGTAGGAATATGGAGGTAAAGGACTGATTCAGTATATATTAAAATTACTGTTACATATAGCCTTGTGTTTTTTTCAAATTGCACTGACCAATAAACATTAACTTTACCACCAGATGCTAGAACCTGGATTTCAGCTCTGGAAATCAAGTGCCTCCATTTTCCTGTTATATAATATGCTTAATGGCCATACAAATGTATATTCAGGCAAAGAAAATTCATTAGAAACTTGTTTACATTTCTTGTATCATTCTCAGCTGTAACTAAAGACTTTGAATTATATATATTTTTGGTAACAGCATTGTTTCAATATTTTTGACAACAATATAGAGGACTATGAGTGGGTCTTTGATTGCAAACTCCTTTCTGTGTGTTCAAGACATGGACATCAAGAAATCCACCTCAAGAATGAAGCTTGAGAGGTGAATTTCAGCATCCATATTCAGGACATAATTAAAGGTTATGACTAGAGACCTGGTCATAATTCTTTATAGGACATGGTGCTTTTATTCACTCCATGTACTACTGGTTAGAGAAAAAAAGAAAAAAAAAACTGTTTCACCAGCTTTGAAATCCAGTAAACCCTTTAGTTAGCATGGTCAAACAGGCAATAGAAGTACACTAACTGTTTTATATGTTTAATATTTGTGGATGAGACAAAGGGTTAAACCCAAGAAATTTTTTTTAAATACTACTCTAATTCACTTAAAATTGTAATAAAAGAACATATTTCAAATGAATATATGATTCTGAACAGTAAGACACATGAAACTATGTTTGTGGCATTTTTAGCTGAGTATAATTCTTACTGTTTTACCAGAAAATGGAACAAGGTTATGATGGGTAGGGCAAGTCAAGAGCTATGGATAGCGAGGCATTAATGAAGTGGTTTTCACTTCAACACTGTTGTTTAGAGGCTGGCACTGTGATCACTTAGTGACTAGCTTGATACCCAGTATTAACAGTCCTCGGGATTCATGAAGCTTGGCGCAAGGCCAGCATTAGGCTTGCGCCGACCATGCGGCGTGAAGATGGTGCAGTAGCGCCAAATGCATAGTAATGAAGGCACGCTGCCGACACAGCCATGTGCAAAGGAAAGGAGCGCGAATGCATAGGGCATGTCAAAGTGCCGCACGGAGGTGTGGAAATGGCAGCTGTCGATGTGCAACCTAAAATGCTTGCATATAACAAGTTGCAAGATAGTAACCACGTCAATGTCCCTGGATACTAAAACATATGCAAAGCATGCAAGAAAGTACCTGCGAACACAAAGTGACGAAGGAAACATAAATGCACGGTAGGGAATAACGGGTCCCTATCCCGTGAACAAATGACATCGAAGACCGTGTGGCCGTAGTCCAACGCAGTGTAGATAGCCATACCAAGTGGAAGTGAAATGCATCATATGTTAGCGATCCACCAGTAGGTACGTCCAGCCCAATGGTGAGGGTCACCAGCTGACTCATAATGTGAGGGAGGGTACACAGCTGGACAGATGTGTCCATAACAAAATACACAAGAAATGTAGATATATAGTGACCGTATGTCCGAATTATATCCCACAAGGCATGTAATAGTCACATACAAAAGGTATGTCCGTATTTCACATACCAAATGTGACAGGAAATAGAATAAGCATGTAAACGAAACAGAAGGAGCATACAAACAGCCACAACAATAAGGACACATGTAGGCTGAAAGGAACAGTATTATCTGTACCATTGACTAGGATTACCACCTGTCCCACTTTGCGAGTGACAGTCCCTCCTTGGGCAGCTGTGTCCTGACAAAAACCTGTAACAATGGCAAATGTCCTGAGATTATAGGACAAAATTATTCCCTATACGTTATGTAATAGTTGCATTAAACAGGTTTTCTGTATCTAAATTACATAAATGTTATAAGAAACAGAATAAGCAACTGAACTGCTACAAGAATAAGCTTTTATATAGGCAAGAAGTTTAAGTTCTATCCTGTGTACTGACCGTGGGTATGTGTCGGCCTGTAAAATATGATGTGTGTACCAAAAATGTCCCACTTTGGCCAATTGAAAAGGTGGCAACCCTACCGTCGACTGTGGGGAGGCGTTCTCCACTACAGTTGAGTATGTGTATGGAATATATCCCATCCTGGACATAGGAAAAGGTGGCATCCTACCAATGAGTACAACAGGCCACCAAAAGCCGGAAGTCAGCTGTACAAGCTGAACTTGTCAGGATGTGTCACAGTTGAACGGGTAGTACCCGGGTATACCAAACATGTAATGAAAGTGAAGTATGGGTGTGTACCTATGTGCGTGAGGTATAGCATGTGGAAAGCAAACATGTCAGAGTAGTCCACACAACCATACAGGTACCAGACACATGTGGGGTATTCAATGTGTTACTCTGGCCGTGTCATGGGCCAACAACCAAAGCAGTGATGTATGGGGTGTGAGGAATCTGTGCGTATGGGGTGGATGGGTAATGGTACAATCCTCTAAGGCGATACTGTGTCGTATGCAGAATAGGTGAACCAGAGGTGTATGAGGGAGCAGCGGGTGAAGCTGAAAGAAACACAAACATATTTATAAACAGCTGAAATACAAGCAGACAGGCCATACTGTAGAACACAATCCCACAAACAGATGAATATTGAAATGTGTGATACAAATGTATAGATATGTTACTGGCACATACCCACAGATTGGTCCTGAAGGTACTGGCCATAACAAATGCAACACACCTGGATGGAACTGGCCATAACAAATGCAACACACCTGGATGCATAATGGACTACCCAGCGTCCCCTCTACATCACACAACCCGCTCCCGTACCTGAACGTCCACCAAATCCAGCCGTACTTGGTCTATTGGTTTGGTGCAGCCACAGCTACACATAGTAACCACTATGCATATGTAGTAGGTAGTGTCACCCTAGGCAGTTACAGGATTGCACACGACCTCAGCACATTTTTGTAACTCCAAAACGATGTTCGGTATTCCTCTTGTTGTGGATTGGTACAATTTTTGGATATCCCTCATGGGATACGTAACCTGTGTAAACATTAGAATGGAAGACACAAAGTCCAGTCCTGTAGATATCTGGACAGAAGTTGGAATGTGCATTAGACATGCACGACACTGTCCAGCCCTAAGTGGTCATGCATAACCTACTACCCAGGATCAAACACTTGCCCGTGATGCACGTGTCCCGACACGAATAAATGGAAATATATTGCACACATTCACATAGTACGTAACCTGTGTAAACATTAGAATGGAAGACATGAAGTCCAGTCCTGTAGAAATCTGGACAGAAGTTGGAATGTGCATTAGACGTGCACGACACTGTCCAGCCCTAAGTGGTCATGCATAACCTACTACCCAGGATCAAACACTTGCCCGTGTCCTGACATGAATAAGCGGAAATATATTTCACACATTCGCATAGTGGCAAATGGTATAAGGGTGATGAAGGCACTGATGTAAACAGGATAACCCTGATCTACTGTGTGAGGGACACTTAATATGTGTGTAGGTGTGACCGACCATACCTGTCAACCTCTGAGAGCAAGATATCTGGACAAAGCCGTGAATAAAAGTATACCTGACAACCTCGGAGAGCAAGATATCTGGACAAAGCCATGAATAAAAGTGGGACAAAGGCCCAAAAGTATGGACAATCTGTGAAGTTTGCTCTTAGAAACTTGATAGAATAACAGTTTGTACATTGGCATTAATTTCCTGAAGAGTATGAAGTCTGAAACTCAACTGTCAGTCATTATGTTCTGACTTCAGTCTTTAATGACTAGCTACTGATTTGCCAGAAAACAACAGTGTATTACAGAGGTCCGTACATATTTACAGTAGCAAACCTTCACATTTGTTTACTGTACTACTGCATACTTGTAGTTAATTCATGTCCAAAATAATAATCCTCATATGAATGCATACAGGAAATAGTCAAATGTGTATGGGAAGACCCCTCACTGTGGATTATGTATTGTAACCACCCCCACCCATATTATGTATTGCCAACATAAAAAGCTGCTGACAGGTGCCGAAAGACCTGTGTCTGTAAACACCGGTAAACCTCTATAAAATGGACAAATTCTGTCCATGTGCTTCATCTGACATTTGAACTCAGTCAGGGCAGTTCCGTTCACCAGGCGGACAAGCCTAAACCCAGATCACGACATGAACACCCTGACAATCAAAGACTTGTATGTGCCAGGACTATAAGCCTTGGAGTTCTGCATATCCTTGGAGTGATTAAATATGCAGCTTGGGTCCAGAGCAGTAGGGAATAGGGAATGTGTAATATGTAGTACCACGTTTTTCCCAGCAGGAGAATGGATGCCTGTGTTGTAAGTGAAGTGGTGAGGCATATGTTAATGTAGCTATGTACTATGGGTATGCATATAAATGAGTCAGAACACCAATAGTATAGTGGTTACAGCATCCGGCCAACGTGAATGCAGTCCCGGGTCAACTACGACTACAGCACATATGAGTTAATGAATGTGTGTGTGCTGTAAAGACATTTAAATATGTAAAGGTGAACGTGTGTTTCGCACATGTCCGTTAACCGGATTACAGATATTGTACTGGTACCATCATAATAAAGAAAGCCCACGTAAGCACAAAGACTTAGTAAACATATGTAACACACAATAAGGATATGCAAGTGTGCCTGCTCGTGTGTAATCCGCTCACAGCATAGCAAATGAATGCTGTTTTCTACACGTTTATTTATATATCTATATATGGACATATATATTTGTGTATAGATATATATCCACAGACTTAAACTAAATAAATATATGAAATAAAGAATGTACAGACATATATATATATATATATATATATATATATATATATATATATATATACACACACACACACAATTACATTAATCGATATATACATAACAAACATATAAACATTTGTCCTTGTAGATATAACACATGTACATAAATAGGTTACATCATAGCTATTATGGATAGACATACAGACATGCAAGAAAGGTAAATACACTGCTGCTTTCCAAACCATTGCCCGGAAAGTACCAGTGTGTCAAATCTGCAAGTTCTACTCTTTAAACATGGATATAGGTGTCCTTTGCAGGACCCCAAAAATTGTGATTCTTTACAGGCACCATCCTGTAATGATTGCTGCAAAGAAGTGTCATCCACAACTACAATATAGCTGTACTGCAACAGTAGCTTGTGCAAGTGTAATAACACATGGGTTGACAGAATGTATGACATATGTCCCGATACGCAGAGAGTGGATAGTGCTTAGAAGTGTCTTCATACTTTATTATCGCTCACATTAAATATGTCTTATGACTACTGTGGAGGGGTATCAGGTATGGGAATCATGGGTATGCAATAATGGGCCTAGGTTCACAGGTGTTGGTTGGCACAGATTTATTAGGTCTGCCCCATGGCAGTGATTAATATTCCTATGTGGGTATAGCACACGCCTATACCTTCCAAAAATGAAGAACCCATCTACTGGATATTGTGTAAACCATTGGGGGAAGACGTAGGGACTTATATCAGTGTCATGTAATCGATTATCATGGACGTACATGCATAAGAATAAGATGGTAACCATACCTCTCAACCTTTCAGAATAAGACATCTGGACAAAGGCATATTTAAATAAGTACAAATAGGGACTATTTTAAATATTCCTCTGACAAAGTTAGAACGTTGATAGAATAACGGATAATTCATTAGTATGAATGTTTTGAGGGTTATTAGTTATAAACTACTAATGTCTGTCATTATTATCTAACCTCACAGTCCTTAATGACCTGACACTAATTTACCAGAAAGGCACAATATTATAAAAAAAAGGAACAACATTATAACTCTAAGTTCGGGACATTTACCCAAAATGTGTACAGTTGAGAGGTATGAAGGTAACCCTGTCCTAAATAAACGTATAGAACTAGTGATATCAGGTGGACAGGTGTGAAGAAAGACATGATGACAAATGACAAAACATGTATAAGTCAAAAACATGTACCTCAATAAATGTGAATGAATACTTATGCCCTGTGATAGTCAATGTGGAAGGTTAATAGAAACAAAATAAATGTGTCCCTCAGGGTGTTATGCAGTGTCCCCGATATAGTGTTCAGTCTCCCACACTCGCATGTGAGTTCTGCCAATGACGGAAAGCACAAATACCGGCGAACACATAAGGTAGATGATAGCATAATATGCTTTGATTAGCACCTGTTGGCTTTTGTGAGGAACACAGCACTCTTGGCAGGTGTGTCCTGCAAAAGGAATGTAATGGCATCTGGCCTGTGATTTCTTCTTGTGTGTAGTGGTGCTGTCAGAGATGTAACCAAGCATTAGTAGGCAATCCGATGCAATTGAGGCTGAGGATAGTGAATCACAATTTGTCATGCCATATGGGCCAAGCCACTACAGTGGAAGAGTAGTTTAAGGGGACTATCATAGTAGAAGATAGGGGACATCATGATTGTGTATGTATAAAACATTGTAATCCTATTGGAGCAATGTGTCACATGTTTGCTGTCAGTTACTCATCAGTGGAAGAGGCGTGTTATGATTTATCCTAGGTACAGTCAGGAAACTGATGGTGTATGCCATGGATATAACTGAAGTTTCTTGCAAACCTGCTGACAGTGTGTTCGCGCCTGTGTGTGCCTGTAAGCCTGAGTAATCATGTGTGCATGTGTGTCAGGCTGTGTGCGCGCGTTGAAGAACGAGTAAGCTAGTGTAAGATTGTTGAAGCCCGTGTAATGTCGTGTAAGCCAGTGTACACATTTGTAAGCATGTATAAATCTGTACTACACACAACACACACGTACTGCACACTCTGAAACACATGCTGCCAATACTACACATGTCAGTCAAATGGCACATGGATGGATAATAAATCTTCAGAATGAACAGTGCTGTAAACTATACTACATTAATGGTCATAGCTGCAATGCATCATGCCTGCTTACATACACCTAGAAGGATATCACACTTTGTGTTAACAACATTTTAACATTAATACAGTGCTATAAAGCCACCCTGTGCATCAGCACCATGTTAGTCTGTTCCTCCATCAATGTTACACATTACAGGTGGTGGCACAGGTGTTATCATATGCACAGGGTATGGTGTTTCTTTTCCAGAGCCTGTTATTGAGCCATCCAATCAACATGTAAGTATGTGTGTGAGGGACAACAGTGTTTGCATGGCCCAATGTTGATGCAATGTGTGTGTGTGTATGTGTTAGCCCTAGCTGTTTGTTTCATGTGTGTGTGTCTGCATGTACACAGTTTCAGCATGTGTCAGCCATATGCAGAAGGTTGTGGGACAGTCACAGACCGTACCTGCCAGGCTGTACAGATCACCATTACTGGCCTTGGACACCCCTCCATGCATTCAACAATATTCCAGTCCTGCACCTGTCAATGTATACACATACATTCTTGGGATCTGTATCACAACCTGTGAATAAACGGGAGTCAGTAATGTTAACCTGATTTTCATAGTAGTGCCAGTTAATACATAGTTATATGATCCATACTCATCCTCCAAAGTAATAACCACTGCTGACTGTTGCTGAGATGTGCACACGACCGTTTAAAGGTGCTGTACTATCATTGTTGTCAATGTCCCTTGTAATACCCAGCAACAAAATAACTGGTCACTACACAACTATAACCCAGGATCACTACAGGACACAGTATGTGCACTATCACAGAGCCATAGCAGATTTGCATACATCAAAGGTGTTCACGTACAGATAATGCAGCACATTCAATAGTGCTAATATCCACATACATATCAATATCTATCTACATTACATATATATAAATAGATATACACACACACACACACACACACACACACACACACACACACTTGGCAGGGTTGGGATCAGAACACAGACCTAACTACCTTATCACACTACAGCATTACGCATGTACAGAACGTGCTACCATGATTACTAGATCACAGCATTCACACAGGCATATGTCTAGCTTGCTGGCATCAGCATCAAAAGCAAAGATGCCGTACAGATTCTACGGAGAGTGAATAGTGTAAAAGCAATGTACTGTTGTCATGCAGCGGGAAACTCTCACACACACATGGCAGGATTGGGATTAGAACATTACGCATTTACAGAATGCGCTACCAAGATTACTGAAGACAGCACTCCCAGAGGCATACTTCTAGGTGGGTGACATCATCCACAAGGCAAAGATGCCGATAGGGAATGTATGTGGTGTGAGGCATCTAAAAGCATTACCGTGTCCCCAGGCAGCTGGAAACACACACACACGGACATACTTGGCAGGGCTGGGAGTCGAACATACACCTAACTACCTTACCACACCACAGCAATACGCATTTACAGAAAGCGCTACTGAGATTACTCAACACAGCCCTCCCGGAGGCATACTTCTAGGTGGGTGACATCATCCGCAAAGGCAAAGATGCCGATAAGGAATGTATGTGGTGTGAGGTGTCTAAAAGCATTACCGTGTCTCCAGGCAGCTGGAAACATACACACAGGCACACACTTGGCAAGGCTGGGAGTCGAACATACACCTTACTACCTTATCACACTACAGCAATACGCATTTACAGAATGTGCTACTGAGATTACTGAAGACAGCACTCCCAGAGGCATACTTCTAGGTGGGTGACATCATCCGCAAAGGCAAAGACGCTGATAGGGAATGTATGTGGTGTGAGGCATCTAAAAGCATTACCGTGTCCTCAGGCAGCTGGAAACCCACACACACACTTGGCAGGGCTGGGAGTTGAACATACACCTAACTATCTTATCACACCACAGCAATAAGCATTTACAGAATGCGCTACTGAGATTACTCAACATAGCACTCCCACAGGCATACTTCTAGGTGGGCGACATCATCCGCAAAGGCAAAGACACCGATAGGGAATGTATGTGGTGTGAGGCATCTAAAAGCATTACCGTGTCCCCACGCAGCTGGGAACACACACACAGGCACACATTTGGCAGGGCGTCGAACATACACCTAACTACCTTATCACACTACAGCAATACGCATTTACAGAACGCGCTACCGAGATTACTGAACACAGCATTCCCAGAGGCATACTTCTAGGTGGGTGACATCATCCGCAAAGGCAAAGATGCCGATAGGGAATGTATGTGGTGTGAGGTGTCTAAAAGCATTACCGTGTCCCCAGGCAGCTGGAAACACACACACACACAGGCACACACTTGGCAGGGCTGGGAATCGAACATACACCTAACTACCTTATCACACTACAGCAATACACATTTACAGAATGTGCTACCGAGATTACTGAGCACAGCACTCCCAGGGGCATACTTCTAGGTGGGTGACATCATCCGCAAAGGCAAAGACGCCGATAGGGAATGTTTGTGGTGTGAGGCATCTAAAAGCATTACTGTGTCCCCAGGCAGCTAGAAACATACCCACACACACATTTGGCAGGGCTGGGAGTCGAACATACACCTAACTACCTTATCACACTACAGCATTACGCATTTACAGAATGCGCTACCAAGATTACTGAATACAGCACTCCCAGAGGCATACTTCTAGGTGGGTGACATCTTCCGCAAAGGCAAGGATGCCGATAGGGAATGTATAGAGAGTGAGCAGTCTGAAAGCATATTACTGTCCCAAGGTAGACATAGACAAACACATGGCAGTGGTGTGATCGGGGCAACTAAATATCTACAGAGCACTACAACAATACTACATAGATACGGGATGGGCCACAGACAGTACACCCTGCAAGACAGTCAGCCAGTGTGTTCAATGTAGGCATCCATCGTGACGTTGAAAATGGACATCTGTTGCCTGGATGTCCACCATCGCTATACAAGATGTCAATGGCCATGCCCATACACAGAGGCACATCACCGACACAAGGTGTCACTGGCCATGCCCACATGCTTAGTATCACACATCTGTTTGGAATGTACTGTATGTCCATCTACATAACAGCGTACTGGGCATGCTCACACACTTAGCAGTTGCAAAGGGCCATCTTGCATGCACACGGATTCTAAACACGTAAGGGCACAGTTTGGAATGTACTGTGTGTCCAACTACACAATGGCGTACTGGGCATGCTCACACAGCAGTTGCAAAGGGCCGTCTTGCATGCACACGGATTCTAAACACGTAAGGGCGCAGTTTGGAATGTACTGTGTCCAACTACACAATGGCGTACTGGGCATGCTCACACACTTAGCAGTTGCAAAGGGCCGTCTTGCATGCACATAGATACTAAACACGGAAGGGCCCAGTATGGTATTACTGTCCCCACGTACATGAAGGCCACTCACATGTATTGACCAGTACACACTCAGGAGCCATCACAGATGTCTGAGGTGCAGATCACAGAGGTACACACAGCAGTCTACAATGTAGCCCTCAGACATCACCATGTCGTTGGACCAGCAATACATCAACACAACACCGTGTGACTCATGACCAGTGGACTGTACATAGGTGTACAGCAACTGTGCAGACTACACATGTACCGACAGGGTTCCATCATGTGTTATGCATTGCAATGATACCACTGTACATAACCAGGTCAGCTCTACACATAACAGGGGCCCTGGGTCTTACACAGCTGTGACAGATGACTGCCGCTGTACACCAATGAACACACATGTTTGGATATGTCATACATGTAATTGCAGTGAATATGTGCATGGACCACACACACAACACATATGTACATAGCATAGCTTTTGCTGTTCTCCATGCAGACAAGTGGCTACAGCAATCATACGCACACAAATGGAAGGTGGGTCCATGGCTGTTGAATGCCAACAGTACATGAGGTAGCAATGTTGACCGAGGACACATTCCCTCTGTACTAGTTACCCATGACACCCATCATATCATACAACAGTCCATGTGTTATGTATGTCAACACACATGTCCACCGATTGCAATGCATACAAACATGGCTACATGACAGGCATGTAGGACCAACACACATGTACAAACTGTAGTGTGCATGCAGCTGCCATGCATGTGCAGTAGCTGATGTAAGTAACTCATCTGTGCCTAACTACAACATGCAGTTGCAATGCAGCCCCATCATTGACACCTGTATATGGTGACATACTGACAGTACGGTAGGATGTACATCAGGAATGGATGGATGTGTGTATGTAAAGTGGTGATCCACCTGTGTAAATGGATGTCCGCCGGGTACGGCTCACAGGTGTGTCACACGCCATCATACAATTACATGTGCAAACAGTACGCTATGTTACTGTTACCTGATGGTGAAGACATAAAACCTACACAGTGGTCAGGTGTTACCGACTGTACGTCACTCGACACCTGTAACACTTACATCCTCCCATGTGCATATAGCAGCACAATTGCTGGACATAGCGTTGGTACACATAATGTGGCCAATACTGCTGCATGTCTGTCAGACGTATCATCATATAGCAGGTGTATCATTCACAGTACTGCCATGTGTGTTTGCATGTGTGACCATATATGCCACATATGGTGGCGAATACATCCCAATTGTGACACACCCCTGTACACTGTTGTAGACATCTGTACATACTGCAGTGTGGAAAGCATGACGTAGGCAGGTATGGTGTGTGTATCACACACATCAGCTATCCATATGTGTATGACAGTTGTGGTCTCCACAGTGTGTGTGTGTGTGTGTGTGTGTGTGTGTGTGTGTGTGTGTGTGTGTGTGTGTGTGTGTATGGCTGTCTGGTGCATGGAGTGAGGGTGTATGCTACCATACAGAACACACAGGATCCCAACCCCTCATGGTGATGCAGTCTACTACCCTGTTGATGCCATCGGTCTCAGCCGTACTGGCTACCTGTACATGTCCCTTCTCTGTGTCGCATCGTGTGGGTGCACAGTAGTGTGAGGGTGATGACCACATAGGCAAGTGTCCTAACCTCAACGCTATGGGGTGTGTGTTATAGTGTTGTCGACCCCGTGAGTGTGGGCATGTTCCTGTACTGTGACAGGGTATTACTGCTACACAGTGAGGCCTCATGCTATCAAGTGGCCTCTAACGTTATCATTGTCCAGACCGCTGTGTACAACCCCTGCACCATGTCAACATACCTGTGATGTGACCTGGTATGGATGTCACGTCTCTAGCCACTGTAGCCTATTAAACTGCACACAGGCTGCTGGATCCGTATATGTGTGGATATCTGTGGTATGTTAGACTTTCCAGCAGTCCGGTTGAGGCTACATATAGCATGCTGAGATTGCCATACGTGCCTGTGAGTACTCCACAGTTATACATGGGAGACTGCAAACACTGCTACCTGTAGGCACATGCAAGTAGACCATAAGGAGGGAACCAGGGCATCATTACCAACATGCTGTTAATGTTGTTACCGAGACACATACTGTGAACATATAACAATGCATGTTACACCTGTACTACATGGTTGTGCACATATAACAATGCATGCTACACCTGTACTACATGGTATGTCTGGTGCGTGTCAACAGTAATCAACTAATGTAATATACACGTCTCTTACCATTCTTACACAACTAACGTAATATACACTTCCCTCACTAGTCGTACACAACTAATGTAATATACACATCTCACTATTCTGTTCACCCTGTGCATCAGACCATTTGAGCATTTCCCTGCACCGATGGTGTGGATGACAGGGATGCGGCACAGGCTTCATCATATGCACAGGGTGATAATGTGTGCCAGGGGCATAGGCTGCACCAATGGGTGACATCATGTGTGTGGGTAAGGGCCGGTGATATGATTGGACATGTCTGTTCAGTATGCATGTGGGTGTTGTGGTGCCCTACAGATGTGTTTGCTGTGTGCGTGTATGTGTGCACACAGTTCTGCCTTTTGTGAGGCTTACACAGGGGTATTATTAACAGCTCCAGATTGTACAGACCAGGTTGTAGAGCTCACTGTGTCTGGCCACGGCCACGTGACCTGTGCCTGCCAGGGGTTGCATGGGCACTACCAGGCGGAGGTACAGATTGGCTACTGTCCAGCGACACATGTCCACTGGAACCGTGTCCACACTGGGACTGTCCAGGGCCACGTCCACATGGCCTGCTGTGTCCTGGTGTGGACAGCGCAGCACCAGCTGCACTGCTACTGCTACCGGCACTATGGGAGCAGGCATGTGAGGTGGCATGCTTACGTCGACCTGCACTAGGTGGTGTAGCTGGCCTACGTCCATGTGGCCTACGCCTCACTCCTACCAGATGTTCCAGCACAGACAGCTCACGCTCACGGATTGCCATGCCACGGTCAAGGATTCTGACCATGTCACCCAATCGCCTGTCCAGAACATCAGCAATCTGCTGGTGAGCATTTGCCAATGCCTGGATGTTGTCATTTAGGGTATGGATAGCAGCCCTCTGCAGCCTCTGCCCTTCTCTGTTCTGCCATTCAGCACGTGCCTGTGTCGCCATTACAGTCTGGAACATGCGCCTGGTGATAGCAGCTGTTGCACTCTGTCCTGCAGGTGCATGTCTGCCAGAGGTCCTCCTATGAGCAGCACCGGCCACATGCCTGTGTGGCACATCTGCAGACATTACACTGACACCATGGTGTGGAGACGCACCTTCTGTAGCCACCACACGTTCCTGTTCCACGCTAACAGACGCTGACTGTCCTTCCTTTATGGCCACTGGTGATGTGGTATGGCAGCAGAACTGTGTCTGGGGAAGAGGGGGACATTGCTGGGATGGCAACCATTGGCACAGATTCAGCCCCTGACAACCCTGCCTGTACCTCATGCATATGTTCATCACTGCTAGTATCTGTGGGGACACTAACATCAGATGGACCGCAGGAGGGTAACGCATCTACATCACCTGTGAATGCAAAGAAATACTCTAAATTACAATAGACACACACACACACACACACAGACACACACACACACACACACACACACACACACACACACACACACACACACACAGACACACACACACAGACACACACACAGACACACACACACACCATGCATGTGATTTGACAGATGGCATGCAGCATGCCTGTGATACAGCAGACGGCATGCAGCTCAGACATTAATAGTGTTAGTAAGCATACCCCCTGGGGTGCACAATACAGCAAGCAGGTGTCATATCAGTAGCCATGCAGTTCACACAATCATGGTAGTATGCATACATCCCCGTGATACACCATGTGGACCAGAACAGGATAACAGTACACATGGCTGATGTGACCTTGACATGTAATCTGCTGACGTGTGCATTAACATGCATACATGTCTGACACAATGGCGTCCTGACATGTACAGCATCATAATCGCCATCACATTGCGATGTTGTCTGTATGCCCTACAGATAGAATGCATATTTACCAAATGTGCATATGCATGGAAGAGTAGTGTGAGCCGTCTACATTGCTCTACAGTGTGAAGTACAGACACTGTGCCATTGCATGGCATCATGAGGCATCTATATTGCTATACAGTGCATAATATGTACACATTGCATAGCCATAACTGCATGCATACCCATGACATAACTGTGGATTGTGACCCACGATGCTGAGGTGTATACACACCAAACCATGCTGTGTTATGTGACAGGTCACTGGAGGACCTACAGATGACACCCCTGCACAACAACTACAGAGTCTTAGCTGCCTGGCAACCATGTTCACACATAGCGGACTTGTAAATTCACCATGTCCAACATGACATTGCTGTACCACACACACGAGGTGCACAGCTAACGGTGATGTCCTACAGCAGCAAGGGAAATGTACAGTATCTGTGGCCGGATGTGGTGGCAATGTCTGTGGAAGCTGTAGAGGTGACTACTGTCATACTATGTCACAGGCGTGATGTCCAACACATCTTATATGGTAGATGTCAGTGACACCTCCACTGGCTATGCACAGGCTTTTAGGATGTCCAGTGTACCACATCAACTGTATAATCAGTCAACTAAGGCTATAATTGGACCATGTGTGGACAATGTGAAACAGGGTGTATACATATCTCTGGCCATCCCCCATGGCCATGTGTGCAGACGTGTTGGACAAATGTGTGTGATGGCCATCTATCACACATGTCTGTATTGTCCCATATGACATAAACCCATAGATGTCAGATATGTCACCATTCACAGGGCTATGCAGACAACAGGTTGTATGTGGGGTATGGTTTATGGGATAGTGTGACATTATTGCAGCCAATACACTACATGTCTGGGACATGTCAGATGGCACATCACAATGTGTGCACCCATTGCAGGGGCATATAACACAATGGTAACTACTGTGGGCTGCCCATATCACAGCTCACTGTGTGGTACTGTTTGCGCACCACACGTGTTGTTCTAATGTATAGTACATATGCCTCCATTGTAGAACACCTCCACCGTTGTTTGCACAGCTGACCACACATGTAGCGATGACAAATACTCTGGTTTCATGTCGGTGTATCATTTTGTTTGTATATATTGCACATGGGTGGCCTGTGTGAATGATGGGTGACGTGACCTGTATATCGTGAATGGAATGAACATCAAGTGTACAAGTGTTAACTGGCCACATGGCAAATAGATCTATGCTTTTACATGCCTGATACTGATGATAGTCTCACCTGCAATGGACTCATGTCTGTGCGGCACGCCAGAGGTACCTGTATAGGGGTGACACAGCAGTATGAACATTATCCATGACTGTATGACAGCCACAGGGTGCACTGTGCATGTTAACACATTCGCCTGTACAATAGCATATAGTATGCACATGTGTGCATACACAGGGTAGCATACTGTAGTATGCAGCATGTGTGTCCACATACCATGCATATGTTGTTACATTACATAATGTACAGTGACACATGCACGTAAATGGGATATAGTAGCCGTATGTGCAGTACTGACTTACCAGGAAACTTCAGGCTCATTGGTTGGGAGACACCCACCTCCACGATGGCAGCTAGTGTTTGTGGATGCTGTTCTGAGGGTGTCCCCAGACTGGCCAGTAACTCCTCAGTGTGTGTGAGTGGGGGCTGGGTTGGTGGCCCACCACCTGTTCCACCTTGTTCCCTGACGATTGCAGTGGCACACTGTTTTGCATGTCGTATCAGGTCCATGCAGTGTCTGTGCACCTGCTGGTAGGTGCAGTTATGGCCACCCACATTGTTCACCCTCCTGCGAAGATCCTGCCACAGGACATCCCGCTGCTGGGCATGCTGTGGCACATGGCTGAACAACACCTCGTAGTTCTCATGGAGGTACGGGATGAGGACATCATTTTCCTGGAGCTGTACGCTAGAAGGCGTGTACGAGGCATTATCTGTAAAACATAATGATGGTGACAGATCACAGTTTCAGAGATGTACAGATGTACTGCTGCACATACATTTCTAGTAAATCTAGTACATCTGCACAGTTATCTTTGCAAATCATCATGACACTGACAAGACTGACATGCTTGTGTCACACACATGTAACACCCGTTATGCATTGGATATCATCACCATATATGTATGTCACCTCATTACAGTGTTCATACTCCATGTGAATGCTGTCTTGATGTGGGCATGTCTGTTTGCCTGCACTGGTGTTCTTACCTATCTGCACATGCCTGGATGTGTCCACGGTAATGCTGTTGACCTTGATGTTGTGTACATGTCACATATTAACACAGACACAGCCTTAATGGACTTGATCAGTGACAATGCACACATACGCATGGAAACCTGTACATGCATATGTTTTGCCATATACATCTACATAGCACTGTACAGCTGTTCAACATCCTGCTACGGATCACCTGTGTTGCACATGTGATAGACATGGGACAATGGCTAGTCGGACATCATTCGCAGGGATGGTTAGCAACCATAGCATGTATGGGCAAGGTTTCCTAGCTGTAACCGACAGCCATTATGCCACTGCGAGGTGCATCAGTGCCACATTACTGATCCGAACAGTTGATACTACATCTACCATGCGGCCATCACACCATGCATGACTGGGATGATATGCGCAGCTTTGATGGACAGGGTTGCATGGTATGGCGGGAGTATGTCACATGTATGGCACAAGTATCTGTCCAGCATGTGGCAATCTTAGTATTAGGACGGTGGCTGTCCATGACGTATGTCTTTCAGATCAGGCTATGGACATATAGCATGTCCATCATCATGGTGCAGCAAATGTCTTTATGCAAGGTAGACAGCATGCTGCATAGTGGAGGTGAGGATTGTGAAGGCTGGTATTGCCCATCCACGCATGGCCATTACCCCTTAAAGGTGATATGTGATCCAATATTGGTCACCCCAGTGCTGTATATGCCTGTCCAATGATATCCGTGCTCATGGATGGCACCCTCTCCTGACATGGGTACCTCGTATGACTACCTAAGGGGCCTGGAGATGTCACCAAGTTAGGGAGGTGTACTGCACAGCACCATCCCTTACACAGTGTCCATAATGTTGACCACAGCCTAGGTGGTAGTTAATGGGTACAGGGATGTTCACCTAGTGGTGACAATGCTGATATCATCCATCAGAATGTGCACATATGTCACACACCTCACCCACACAGCCCATTCTGTATGTTGTTCACAACACTGACACAGCTATTGCTCATAGGTCATGGCCATTCACATCCTTACATACACAGATGCCTAACATTTGTCTGTGTGGTATGGGCTACAATGAGGGTGGAGTACAACACATTAACCCTGTTTTACTGTAGCTGGCACTGGTGTGATATGCACATGTCACTCTGGCACCTTTTGTAGTTGTGAGTCTGTCAACAGGCCACTGGTAGAACACTCCTGTGACATACAAACATCCATACTGTTTTGTACATCTGTACTGCTAACATCTACAGTGATAATGGTTCATGGACATGCAGACCATACTCAGCAGGATTATAGTGCGGTGCCACCCATTATGACTGTTGTCACCACTTGTGGGTTGATATTATCCAACACCCTATCTGTATTGTATGTTCATGCTAAGCACTTGTTCAGAACTTGTGAGCATGTCATGATCTACTGATTAATATAGCACCCATTCCACATCATTTCCAGCAGGTACACTGGCTGTCCTCAAATTTCCAGCTTGCTTATGGTACAACAGCTGTTGTACACACGTAACTCACATATCCTGTGAGACATGGTTGTATATACAGGCATGTCCAACTGTCACGTACCAATGCTATTGCCTGTCTATATGATGGATATGTCATACATGTGGCAATAGAGCAATTGTCTCATGTACACATTTAATGGTCACCTTCCAACATACGACACTACAGCCTGTGGGGGATACACTTATGCAGCCCTGCTAGGGGTAATGTTGTCACCAACCCTGACTGCACCTGACAGTCATGTGGGGATGTGTAACATTCGCAACACACCCCACTCATCACATAGTCTCACATGATCTCCACCACAGGCCACACATACGAGGACAACTTGTGCAGTACCTCTCCATACTCTGTGTAGGCACCAGAGGCAGCTCCCATCACAGAACACAAGATCACCAACTTATAGCCCACAGACTCATGTGTGCCCATCACATACAGCCAATAGGATGTTATAACATACACAACACACCAGTCATAGGTGACTCTGTAGGCGGTCACACTGCAGTTCCACACAGCAGGCTACACAAGGCGATAGTCGCTTACATCTTGCTGTCGGGTAACTGGTTCTGCAACATAACCTATGCACCCATGCCACACCTCACCAGGTACGATGTGACTGTCATTCTCCATGTTAGTGTGACTGCCCTGAGATGCCACTTCACAGACTACATGTGCAGGGACATGCAATAGCTCACCAGTCTTTTAGCCCTGAAGGTGTGGGTCAAGCCCTGGGGAGCATTATGCATTCATCCGGACCCGATACCACAGTACAACGACTGACTGTGTCACTTCAACAGTTGCCTATGCTTCTGCTGTCATTCCACAGGCATCTGGTATCTGTCCGCTTTGACTGACCTGGTCAAACACAATGCTTTGGCACAGATGACCTGCACCTGTCAGCCCTGGGAGTACAGATCACATGTAAGGCTCTTGCTGCTTCTATACTGCCTGTCTTGCACAGTTTCCAATAACAGTCACCGGCAGAACGGGAAATGGCAAACAAGACATGGGGTCATGTGACACAATGCTTGCATCTTCCTCTGTGACGCACACAGGCAAGGCACACCTTATAATGCACCATTTCAATATCTCTGCAGTGACTGGGACCTGCCTCTATACTCTGCAGAGCACACCTGCAATGACAGGTTATAGACAGACCATACCTTTCAAGCACATACCTGGACCGGCACACCCACGGCTGAGGTGTTCCCATATCCCACTATGTTGTACACACATCCTGGCTAGTTACTTAGCACAATGCATCAGAGGTGCTCCACATGCTACTAACTGTGTCCGGAACCGCTATACACATTGTAACAAGCTACAGATTCAACAACATACCCCACGGTTACCAGACCTCATTTGTTGGTGTACTGGACAGTAGGGCTCAGACAGCTACTACTGATGTGTGACTGACACTACCCCACACTTAACTGGGATAGCCACTCATGTACCGACACATCCATGAGTCATAACCTCCACTCGGCTGGATCAACCCATACACACCACCTCCAAGACCAACATTATCCTTGACATGAACACTACCAACATATGACTGGTGTTCCACACCTGGGGTTATCCCCTCATTGGTGGATTCCGAACATATGCTAATCACCCTTGTTAGCCACATCCCAGCACCACACCCTTCATGGCATACACAGTACATGAGTACTACAACACCTACTACAGACGTCTTATGACAGCAGCAGTTAACATCATGACACCCGTGTAGATAGACAATGCACATACAAACGCTGAAACATACCCCAGTGCACTTCATTAGCACGTACACGACTACATGGATCATGCTATTTCACACAGAGCCATGATGGTACACACCAGATAACAGACACCACTCTGGTGGTCAAGTTCCATGGACATAATTTACAACAACAAGTGGAGGCTGTTGCACAGTGGTTTACAATCCCATGGGTGGGGTAGCTCACTGGTCAGCCTTGGTAGGGCCACGGGATTCCTCATTACATACTCCAAGACTAGCTACGTAAACATTACCGTGACACATTCTGGGGTGTACCCCAAGGCATTATGGGGGTATGTCAGTAGTCAATGGCAATACCCACATCTGCTCTCACATACAACAGTCACTCAGGAACATTACAGATCCAGGTGATGTTGGCAACATGCTGGCGGATGGATTCAATGCTAACATTACACCCTCTCACTCACTACAAGGCCACAATCCATGCAGGAACATTGCAGTGTCCCTGCGGTCACACCGACACAGTACTAACCTGCACTCTATATGTCCTGGGACACTGGCCCCATGTCACCTTCCAAAGTCCCAGGCTGTGATGTCCACAAACCTCTGAACGACTTGTCTCCCCACTAGGCCACCATATTCAGTAATAGCCTTGTATCAGACATTGTGGCCCCTGAATGGCACACAGCAACAGTTATCACACTCCACACAGGTGGTGCCACAATGCACGAATCGGACTATAGTCCTACACACCTGACTGGACTGTTCTGCACGGCTATGGGGCACATCATCATGGATGTCATTCAAAGAGACATTGTTGGGCTCCGGTCCTTTGATGCCACCTGGGTTGGACTTATTAGGGCCAGAGCATGGCCCCTACACCTGGTGGACTCCTTTCATACAGTTACCAGGGTAGTTGATGATGGTACAGGGGTCCACACATCCTACATTGTCCTCTCATTGCCTTTCAGCACCGTTCTCCCTTCTGGTATTGACAACATACACATCCACCTGCACATCGTACCCTATGTCTCAGGATGTTATGCAACGTGGCTCATGGACAGGACACACACAATGAGGGTAGCATACCATAGTACCTACTGCATTTCAGTTACACTTGGCATACCACAGTCCTCAGTCATAGGGCCCCTCATGTTCAGTGTATGCTTCCCTGAGGTACAGGCTAGCACAGAGGGACTTTCCCTGCCTAGCTTTACAAACCCCTGCATACAAAGTGCCATGATTGATCCACCAGCTGATACTGACTCCATCCATATGGGTGTCACTGTGACAGATACCTGATATGAATATCATGGCCTCAAGCTGCATGACACAAGGTGCATGAACATCACCTTTGCATTACACCATTCACCCACTGACTATCACATAGGTGGTAGTCCCCTACATACATGTCACATTGTACGTGTTCGTAGTACACACGTATGTCGCACCCACTCCTGTGGTTACCATATTGCCACTGTGGCGTGGATATCCTTCTATGTGGCCACACTTATCTGTACTGGGTGTGTAGCTGGTACATAGGCACCCATTGTACCTCTGAACTCCAGACTTCTACACACATTCAAGGGTACACCACCCCATTTAGGGTGTACCTTACACAACAGCTACAGCTTTGCATACCACAACATTAACACGCCATGACATTTATTGAGCTCCGACAGTTAAAGTATGCAGCTGAACTACGGACACCACGTCTGTACACATTTGCATACTACATACTCAGGGGTGACCTCTGCTGAACAGATAGGGCCCATGTCCACAACAATATTAATGGATATACTCCACATATGCGACATAAGCAAAAGCCACTGTGAGCAACATGCTCATGGATATGTGCACACACGCAATGATAAGTGAGATGTGCTTGAGGGTTACATTCCCAAACCAGACACTCACCATGCTTTGGAACATGAGTCCGATGTACATCACGCAGGGACACTCAGTAGCACTGTTCATGTGATACCTCACTTGGTGGTTGGGAGACATATGTATGCCAGGGATTACTGCAGTGGCTGTACTGTGCAGAGGTGCAGGTAACACATGGCTCTGCTGTTCACAGGACACTACCCTAGAGAGGTGCTACTGGTGCGAACACTGTAGTTGTGGTTACACATAGACTTGCCAGACTGCATAGTACCCCACTATGAACCTGTGAAACTATTACATGTCCTTTGTGCATGGTTAATATATAAGTAGTACTGGACTGGCAACTAAAAAAATAAACAAGCCTCGGTGAGGCTATATCAAGTCACAGTATAAGCACAGCACTGGCACGTAATATAGTAAAAAGTTCACTTTAATTCACTCCGTTTTCACATAAAACAAAACATATGGTTAAGCGCTTTCATCTAACACCGTAGATTTCTTCAGAACCATCTTTCATTAAGTCAATCTCATTTATATATACTTCATCATTAAAACAATTACCAACTCATTAAAATCATGTGATAAAGAACAATTTCATTAGCTCATTAATTCCTTAAAGTGCACAGTGCTGAATTCCCTATATATGCCTATCTATACTTGTGTCTGTTGTTTAAAAACTAAACTGTTAAAATTACTAATAAATACTTTTTAAAAACTTTTTGTTAAAAACTGTCCTAATTTCATGTACTATACCTATTATCTTTGTTCTTAACTTACTATGTTTACTAGGGTAAGAGATATATGTGTATATATTCCTGTCACACTAATGTCATCATATATTAACTTGTCCACTCATAAAATAGTTTTAATAGAAATATATTCATTTAACCCCGGGTATACTGAGGCGTTCAACTTGATTTGCCACCTAGTTTCTTTTTCTAATAATTTATCTTTTATATTCCCTCCCCTGGGGTTAACTTTAACTTGTTCTAAAATTGCAAACTTAAATTTCCTACACTTTGTGCTAGCCATACAGTGTCTCCATAAGGCATTATTTTCATCCTGCTTCCTTATTCTATAATAGTGCTCATATATTCTGTTTTTTAACAATCTAGATGTCATCCCCACATAATAACATGGGCATGTTAAACACATAGCTAAATATACAACGTTCTTAGTTCTACAATTCCCTTTGTAGAACCTAACTTTTGTTTTATGAACGTTATTCAATGTGACACTATCAACCTCCATAATATGCTGACACTGATTGCAGGATCCACACTTAGTTGTCCTGCCCATTATCTTATGATTATCACCTATCATAGTTTTTAGCCTGCTTTTCAAGTTTTGTCCATTTCTATAAACAAATGTAGGTCTGGAACCCAATATTTTACTAATATCTTCTTCAGTTTCTATTATGTTCCAGTTTTTCGTTATTATATCTTTAAATTTACTGACCTCAGGTGCATATTGTATGACGCAAGCTCTCTTATATGTAGTGTTCACTTTAGTCCTTTCTCCTACTCCTTCTATATTACCCAAAATAAGCATATTTTTTTTCGTTTGACATATTTTACTGTATCAGATACCATCTGTGGATAACCTCTGTGTCAAGGAACATGGCGGCTATATGATTCAGTTCAACTATAACGTCCTCAAACCTAGATGTCATCCTAGTCGCCCCTAATGCATTGACCTTTAATACTTTTCTTCTGATACTGGGGTGGCAACTATTGTACTCAAGATAATCATTACTAAAAGTGTCCTTTCTGTAAAGGTTGGACTTAAATTTGTTATTCTCTATAGTTATTTTAGTGTCCAAATATGCTATACTCTGTCTATTCCTGTCGGTAGTAAACCTTAAATATTCATTTCTACTATTGAGGTACAACGTGAATTCATTCAAAAGTTCCTCACTACCTTCCCAAATGAAAAACACATCATCCAAAAATCTGAGGTAACATTTTATATATTTATTGACAGGAATAGACAGAGTATAGCATATTTGGACACTAAAATAACTATAGAGAATAACAAATTTAAGTCCAACCTTTACAGAAAGGACACTTTTAGTAATGATTATCTTGAGTACAATAGTTGCCACCCCCAGTATCAGAAGAAAAGTATTATTAAAGGTCAATGCATTAGGGCGGCTAGGATGACATCTAGGTTTGAGGACGTTATAGTTGAACTGAATCATATAGCCGCCATGTTCCTTGACAGAGGTTATTCTGCCAGGATGGTATCTGATACAGTAAAATATGTCAAACAAGAGTGGGGAAAAAAATAATTTATTTTGGGTATAGAAGGAGTAGGAGAAAGGACTAAAGTGAACACTACATATAAGAGAGCTTGTGTCATACAATATGCACCTGAGGTGAGTAAATTTAAAGACATAATAACGAAAAACTGGAACATAATAGAAACTGAAGAAGATATTAGTAAAATATTGGGTTCCAGACCTCATTTGTTTATAGAAACGGACAAAACTTGAAAAGCAGGCTTAAAACTATGATAGGTGATAATCATAAGATAATGGGCAGGACTACTAAGTGTGGATCCTGCAATCAGTGTCAGCATATTATGGAGGTTGATAGTCACATTGAATAACGCTCAGAAAACAAAAGTTAGGTTCATTAAAGGAATTGTAGAACTAAGAACGTTGTATATTTAGCTCTGTGTTCAACATGCCCATGTTATTATGTGGGATGACATCTAGGGCTGTTAAAAAAACAGAATATATGAGCACTATTATAGAATAATGCCAGATGAAAATAATGCTTATGGAGACACTGCACTGTATGGAGCACAAAGTAGGAAATTTAAGTTTGCAAGTTAGGAACAAGTTAACCTGGGAGGGAATATAAAAGATAAATTATTAGAAAAAGAAACTAGGTGGCAAATTAAGTTGAACGCCTCAGTATACCCGGGGTTAAATGAATATATTTCTATAAAAACAATTTTATGAGTGGATAAGGTAATATATGAGAACAGTAGTGTGACAGGAATATATATATACATATACCTTACCCTAGTAAACAAAGATAATAGGTATAGCACATGAAATTAGGACAGTTTTTAATAAAAAGTTTTTAAAAAGTATTTATTAGTAATTTTAACAGTTTAGTTTTTAAATAACAGATATAAGTATAGATAGGCATATATAGGGAATTCAGCACTGTGCACTTTAAGGAATTAAAGAGCTAATGAATTTGTTCTTCATCACATGATTTTAATGGTTTGGTAATTGTGTTAATGATGAAGTATATATAAATGAGATTGACTTAATGAAAGATGGTTCTGAAGAAATCTACGTGTTAGATGAAAGCGCTTTAACCATATGTTTTGTTTTATGTGAAAACGGAGTGAATTAAAGTGAACTTTTACTATATTACGTGCCAGTGTGCTACTTATCAGGATATAGCCTCATCGAGGCTCGTTTATTTTATTGAGTTGCCAGTCCAGTAATTCTTCTTCATTTATTAGTGACTTATTTCGATGGATTCCCTTGATGAATTGCCTTCGATATTTTCTCCACGGAGGGATGATATCCAACGGTTACAGTCCGAAATGGTTATAATGAAGGGTGAGCTAACCAGATTAATCGAACTTGTCACACAAACTAATTCCAGGCTGGTGAGTGGTGAAACGCAGTACCGGAAGTTACATCAGAGGGAACAGGATATCGCATGTACAGAGGGTACGATTCCAAATGCGCAAGTAGAGAGAGGAGCAGGAAGGAGACGGGCCTCTTATGGATCTACCAACAGCTCGAGGAAAGTAGGAACGGAGCGGATGGAGTCGGTTAGATCGGAGGACGACCAGTATAATATTTCTGGAGCTAGACCCAAGAGAACTGTACCGAAGCGAACTTACGCCATGACAGCGCATACTAAAGGAAATAAAGGTACTGTAGATCACAAGAAAACGCCGCTTGCTACTAATGACAAGCGATATAAACTTGATAACTTCTTGGACAGTAACTTCAATTTTGAGCAAAGTAACCAGAGACATTATTCCAATAAGGACAATGAAAAAGTAGATATGACTTTAAAAGATTTAATATTTCAGTTTGGTAAGAAATTAAAAATGTTAAAAACTTTGCAACTTGACAATGCGTATTTAAAAAGGTGCATTGATGTGAAGGTAGTCCCTATGGGGCTTCGATTTTTTAAAAAACCTATGGGTGTTCAAATGGGACAAGAGCATTTGAGAGAATGTTGTGAAATGTTGGACAATTTTGGTTACACATTCATGAAGTATCTCATAGCTTGCAATGATAAAAGAATTTGTATATTAATGACTGAAATAGAGGAATTGGATCATATAATTACTACAGATCTGTTTTTTGATGAGAATTTACCCAGTTTTAATGCACAATTTACGTGGGTGGAGAAACAGATAAATATACAAATGGAAAGAAAGTGTAAAAAGTTAAGACGTGATATTATGCAGTATGAAAATGGTACTGCATATAATTTTGAACCTAAGAGGGATAGAACAGAAAATTCTGGACAAAGGTATAAGGAGAATAAAGGGGTTACAAGTAAGGGTAGGACGGCCTATTATAACAACAATAAGAGGGAATATGAAACAAATAAGTATTTTTTAGAGGAAGAGCAGGCAGAGGACCCAATACAGGAAAGAGAGAGGGGGTACAACAGAAGAAATCTACAGTACAACAGAACATATTAAAGGCAACAGACAAGATAGTATCAAGTAATGATGAGATAATTCAACATAGCAATATACATTATAGATGGAAAGAATTTAGCATCTACAATTATACAAATATAAAGGTGACAAAGGACATGTTTAGTTTATTTTCTAAAGGTATGAAGTATATACCGAATAATAATGGTAACATAGTCAACTACGTAATTGATTTCAAAAAATATGTAAGAAAGTTAAATTTAGCAGTACATTTTGGAGGGAAAGAAAAAACATGTGAAGAAGAGTTTAAGAAACCTAGTAAATATACCCCACCATTAAATAGTGTATTAGCTACTTATGAGAGGATGGTATTAAAGGAAATGTATGGTAGTGTTAAAAATAATAAAACTTACATTACTAATCTCTCCAAGAATGAAGAGAGAATCATGCAGGAATTACAAGAGGAAAATAAAATTCGAATAATGAAGCCTGACAAGGGAGGGGGGGTAGTCCTTTTTTACACAGAAGATTACAACAACAAAATCATGAATATATTGCTAAATTCAGGAAAGTATATAGTTGCCTCATTGAATGAGATGAATATAGCATATCATAAAATTGATCTAATATTAGAGGATTTATTAATGGACAGTAGAATTGATATGACGATGTATAATTATGTGAAAAACGAGTATCCCATAGTGGGAACTATAATAGGCATACCCAAGATCCATAAAAATATACAGGAACCACCCTTTAGACCAATCATTTCAGGAAGCTATTCAAAAACATTTGAAATGGGAAAAGTAGTTGACGGGTGGTTGAAAGGGATTTATTCCCACATCCCCCACATAGTTAAGGATTCCTGGGATTTTCTAACCAGGCTCAAAGATGAATATATAACTGACAATTGCCTATTGGTTACAATTGATGTAGTAGACCTATTCTCTAGTATACCTCAGGAAGAGGGTTTAACAAGATTTGAAGAGAGTATGAGAAAACATAGTGAAATATCTTGGGATAAAATAAGAGTCATCCTGGTATTTATGGAGGTAGTATTGAAAAACAATTTCATCATGTTTCAGGGTGAATATTACAGGCAAAGCAAGGGAGTTGCCATGGGGGCGGCTTGTGCCCCCATGTTTGCAAACCTGTTTTTGCTAAATTGGGAAGAAGAATACATCTTGGGAACAGAATGGAATAAATATATAAAATGTTACCTCAGATTTTTGGATGATGTGTTTTTCATCTGGGAAGGTAGTGAGGAACTTTTGAATGAATTCACTTTGTACCTCAATAGTAGAAATGAATATTTAAGGTTTACTACCTACAGGAATAGACAGAGTATAGCATATTTGGACACTAAAATAACTATAGAGAATAACAAATTTAAGTCCAACCTTTACAGAAAGGACACTTTTAGTAATGATTATCTTGAGTACAATAGTTGCCACCCCCAGTATCAGAAGAAAAGTATTATTAAAGGTCAATGCATTAGGGCGGCTAGGATGACATCTAGGTTTGAGGACGTTATAGTTGAACTGAATCATATAGCCGCCATGTTCCTTGACAGAGGTTATCCTGCCAGGATGGTATCTGATACAGTAAAATATGTCAAACAAGAGTGGGGAAAAAATATAAGCCTATTTTGGGTAATATAGAAGGAGTAGGAGAAAGGACTAAAGTGAACACTACATATAAGAGAGCTTGTGTCATACAATATGCACCTGAGGTGAGTAAATTTAAAGACATAATAACGAAAAACTGGAACATAATAGAAACTGAAGAAGATATTAGTAAAATATTGGGTTCCAGACCTTCATTTGTTTATAGAAACGGACAAAACTTGAAAAGCAGGCTTAAAACTATGATAGGTGATAATCATAAGATAATGGGCAGGACTACTAAGTGTGGATTCTGCAATCAGTGTCAGCATATTATGGAGGTTGATAGTGTCACATTGAATAACGTTCAGAAAACAAAAGTTAGGTTCATCAAAGGGAATTGTAGAACTAAGAACGTTGTATATTTAGCTATGTGTTTAACATGCCCATGTTATTATGTGGGGATGACATCTAGATTGTTAAAAAACAGAATATATGAGCACTATTATAGAATAAGGAAGCAGGATGAAAATAATGCCTTATGGAGACACTGTATGGCTAGCACAAAGTGTAGGAAATTTAAGTTTGCAATTTTAGAACAAGTTAAAGTTAACCCCAGGGGAGGGAATATAAAAGATAAATTATTAGAAAAAGAAACTAGGTGGCAAATTAAGTTGAACGCCTCAGTATACCCGGGGTTAAATGAATATATTTCTATAAAAACTATTTTATGAGTGGACAAGTTAATATATGATGATATTAGTGTGACAGGAATATATATACATATATCCCTTACCCTAGTAAACACAGTAAGTTAAGTACAAAGATAATAGGTATAGTACATGAAATTAGGACAGTTTTTAATAAAAAGTTTTTAAAAAGTATTTATTAGTAATTTTAACAGTTTAGTTTTTAAACAACAGATATAAGTATAGATAGGCATATATAGGGAATTCAGCACTGTGCACTTTAAGGAATTAAAGAGCTAATGAATTTGTTCTTCATCACATGATTTTAATGGTTTGGTAATTGTGTTAATGATGAAGTATATATAAATGAGATTGACTTAATGAAAGATGGTTCTGAAGAAATCTACGGTGTTAGATGAAAGCGCTTAACCATATGTGTTGTTTTATGTGAAAACGGAGTGAATTAAAGTGAATTTTTTACTATATTTCGTGCCAGTGCTGTGCTTATACTGTGACTTGATATAGCCTCACCGAGGCTCGTTTATATTTTTTTCTTTGTGCATGGTTACTTGGTAGCCCTTCCATTTAGATTAGCTATCATGCTATTACAATGTCCCGTGCCTACAAGCCATATGTATCCTGTTATTGTACATGCCAATAGACGATACCTTTTGTATGCATGATATGCCTGTTATGCTGTGTAGAATATCTGACATATCTACCTACAATGCTATACATTACACATATTTTGCATTGTATCCCATAATGCAAAGCATACGTGCACAGCGGGACCACATTAGACATGTCATTGTCGTTATATGCCCATACACATGCCTACTGTGACAGTATATACACATATACTATCCCCTGCTATGGCACGTACTTGTTGGACATACCCTACCACTGACGGCGGGTTGTATGGAATTGTTCTGTTTAAAGCCCTAATGTAGCATCCATTGGGGTGTCTGTGATGTTTACCGTGTGGCCCACTGCTGGACGCACAGTTTCTACAAGCGTTAGTCTGCTCAGGAAGACATCACTACATAAATACCTTTTCCTACTTTATGCATTGCAGATGCTTTTAATTAATGCAAACCAGGCTATACATACACTAAATAATTAATACAAAACATGCTATACATAAATTTACATACCGAGTGTTCTACATACCTTGTTATCGTTCCGGACTTTTGTCTCTATCTCTCTTACACTAAACAGTTCTATGGTATGAGCATACGGTTTGAATGTCTGGAAAGTCATCCTTATATATGTCGATACCTGTAACATGTGGGTTTCCTGCCGCCAATTGGTGTTCCTTAGTGACTAATTATTTGCACATCAGCTGTGCAGCTACTCCATTTGCCAATTACACGGCAACAGTGGGGTATAATTGAGTTCTCCACTTGGGCATTGCCCATTTACCCTACCTTCGGGGAGACAGCCTGTATTGTGTTTTGTTGTGTGTAATTGCAACTGCTATGTGTAGAGACAAGTATACTTTGGATTCATGTCCCCCGTGGATTGTGTGTGACAGCTAGAGTATGTGGTTAAACATGTGGGTGTACCTGTCATCCCAACCGTCTGATAATGGACTATTGCAAACAAAACCTGTAACATCGCCATTTGTTCCATTATACAACTGCTACAATTTTGCATGGCATCTTTAATTGTGTCTCTCACAAGGTATGTTGACAGTTCTGCAGATGTAATTGACTGACTGGATGTTTGTGCTGTAATTACAGTCTGTATTGCTATAGTTTATAGTGTGGGGGATGTCGGTGGGTGTACGTAGCATATACAGGTTTGTGGGGCTTGCATTTCTACATATTCCATATATATGTGTGTGGGCTCCATCCCTAATTAAAGAGCTATCAGTTAATAGACTTATGTTACGGGATTTTACATTTGGCCATTGTTAATTGGTTTCTATATAGTATGCAGGTGAGGTTGATACTTCCATACCTCCGGAATTGCAGCGATATGTAAAGGGATATGTCTAAATGACAGCTATCCCGTGTATTTCTGTCCCAGATATTTGCAGTCATTGCAGTTGTGTTGGTAACAGAACCTCTTTGCCATTGGTTGCCACCTTTTCATATGTACTGCAAGGCTCCACCAGATGTGTCCAAGCACTGGAACTGTGATTTCAGCATCCCGAACATACACTCTATGATGATTCTGGTTTGTGAGTGTCCCTCATTATGGCATTCTTGCATGGGTGTGTGTGCATTTCTGATGGGAGTCATCATCCATGGCTCCAGTGAATAGCCAGCATCCCCCACAAGGTGGCCATGTGGGATGTCCCCCTGACAAATACCTAATACAGCTGTGAGGCATGCCAGATATGGGAGTCATGGTAGCTTCCAGGGCTGCCAGCACACACATCCATGATAATGCCCTGGGCATTGCACATGACTTGGCAGTTGATGGAGTGGAATCCCTTGCGGTTTATGTAGCACCTACCATGCTCACCAAGTGGAGACTTGATTTGTATGTGCATGCAGTCTATCGCACCCAGTACCTCCGGGTAGTGTGCCACACAG
Organism: Protopterus annectens; assembly: GCF_019279795.1. NCBI lineage: Eukaryota > Metazoa > Chordata > Ceratodontiformes > Protopteridae > Protopterus > Protopterus annectens. Next base: position 1,354,188,419 of record NC_056739.1, read on the forward strand.
TGGAAGTGATGCATATTGCTGACCAACTCCTACTGAGTTCGGGGGAAGTATATATGCTCATTGGCATGTGGTAACATGGCATCCAGGAACTGGTGTAGTACCCTGGATGCTGATGCCTGTGAGATCCCCATTATATCTCCAGTTGGCCTTTGAAAGGTACCTGTGGCTAGTATTTGCAAGCTTACACATAACTTCGTGTCCACTGGGATGGGTTCCCCTCTGTTGTTTCTGGTTCTCAGAAGCGGCCGGCACAGCTCCACTATTTGCTGTAAGATGTCTGTGTCCACCCTGTAATGCTCTACTATCTTCAGATCATGTAGCCCCTGGTAGGTTATCCTTGGTCTGAACACTCTTCTCCTCCTCCGGGGCTTGCGGTGGTTGTCGGCATCATCCTCCACAACACCGTCAGTCTCTAACACATGCTGATGAATCACAGCTATGGCAGCTCCCAACATGTACATTTTCAAAGTTCCCCCTGTGTTTACACCTATGGTGCTAGTGTTTGGGAATACACAGGTGTGTGTAAGTTGCTTTCACACTTGTGCTGTGAACACCGATGATGTCATAGGGTGTGTATGTACGATCGTAGCTACAGGGTATCTTATGTGTTTTACTACCGGAACTACTATTGTGGTGCCTTTGGCGTTGAATTACATTTGGCTGCCGTGGATTACCTTTTGACCTTCCCTTTACATTTCTGCATGTTCCACCTACCATTTTCTGGCATGCATCCTGCAGCCTGCTTTCATTTGTATTTTCCTAGACCTGGCTTATCTTGCGTTATGTGTGCTATTGCCGGTCTACTGTCGGGTTTGCTTTGCTCTGCTATGACAGATCTCCTTTCTTTGCAATCCAATGCCTCCCCTATCCTGTTTTGCAGGTTTCTGCGAGCAGACTTGTCAGCTGTCGTCGATTGACCGCCTATGAAACTATGAGTTGATTGATGCTAATTGCTCAGTAGTACTCCAATTACCCTACTTTGGCATTTCCTTCTTTTCTTCCCCTGACCTTCCTGTTTGTGGCCCGAAAAAACAGGGAAAGTACTACCCGCCAAAGTTCTGTTTCCACAAAGAAGCCAAGGTAAATCTTAGAAAACAATGGAACAGGACCACCATGAAGAATAAAATTCTTTAATATTGTTCTGTAAATAACAAGCGCTTTCACATGTTGTAATACACCCTTCCTCAGGTTTAACTAAAAACAATTCTAGCAGCAATATATATATAAACCACATGCTCAAATCAATCAGTAAAAGAGCTGATTGCTAGGTGTAGTTAATTAAAAATTAAGCAATCCATTAACAATATATATCGTTGCTATCGTTACAACCTTACCATAATAAATACATCATAAATACCTAACTTCAGCTAAAGCATACCTAAAACTATATATGCAAAAAACTAATAACTGAAGAAATGTATATAAAAATTGAACATAAAAACTTAAATTAAATAAATAAATGTAAAAATACTGTAAACATTATATAAATGCAAAATCAAAAACATTCAAAACCTAGTCTATCTATGTGCAGCCAAAATTGATCTAATACTGACATATTGATTGAGGCCTGGTTCAATATGAGCTTTTAATCTAAAAATCCAATTCAACTCGACAGATTCAAGGTGGTTCAACCTGTCACCCCCTCGTCTGCTGGGTCTGACCATTTGTAAAACTCTAAATTCAAATTCATGTTCAGAGTGAGCAATAACATGCTTAGCCAATGCATTAGTAGGAATTAGTTTCCTTATGCCATAAATATGACCATATATTCTATCTTTCAGCTTTCTCAAGGTTATACCCACATAAAAAGCTGTGCATTTCATGCAGGTGGCTAAATAAATCAAATTAGAACTATTGCATGAAGCATAAAACCTGGGTAGGAAAGAGTAGTCCATACTAGGGTGTTTGAAATCCTGTTTTCTGGTGATATATCTACACATATTGCATCTAGTACATGGATATGTACCATTATTTGAGTTCCTAATTTCTCTGCATAAACCTTCATCATATCTGTCTATACAGAGTAACCTCTTCAAGTTTTTGCTATTTCTATAGGTAAACCTAGGTGTATGCCCTAATAAGTTAGATATACGCTGATCAACCATTAACACATTCCAATTTCTTTTAATAATGTCTGTAATATTTCTATTATCATTAGTGTACCTAATTGTAATGGCCAAATGATCCCGTTTGGATATAAACTTTCCTCGGTTTCTGTTGTGATACCAAACACTACTATTGTTACGAAGTTTGTTGTCATTATTATTATTACCTTCAGAAATATTATCCATGTTTCTTCTTATGCCATCAATAACTTTCTCTGTATAACCCCTTTCTGACAGGAGTTCATTTAGGAGCTTGAGTTGCATAGACCTTTCAGTCAAGTCTCTGCAAATATTGTTGATTCTATGATATTGGCTTTTCACAATATTTGGAAATATAAAGCAAGGGTGCATACTGTCAAAGTGCAACAAGGCATTTCTCCAGCATGTCTTTCTATATAAAGAAGTAGACAATCTCCCTGTCCCATCTTTAAAAATGGTCATGTCTAAAAAATGTATCTCCTGTAAAGAAGTTTCCATGGTAAACTTCAGGAACATTGTAGTAGTTCCCAAATAAGAAACAAAGTCCTGTAGCAGACTCATATCTCCATCCCAAATTATTAGTATGTCATCCACAAAACGTCGGTATAGTAAACCATGCTGAAAAAATGTGGTATTGAACACATATTCTTCCTCCCAATGATACATAATCAGATTGGCATAAGAGTTTGCACATGGGGTGCCCATAGTGACACCCCATGCTTGCAGATATAACATGTCCTGAAACATAAATACATTATTATTAAGGCTGCCGTGGATTACCTTGACCTTCCCTTTACATTTCTGCACATTCCACCTACCATTTTCTGGCATGCATCCTGCAGCCTGCTTTCATTTGTACTTTCCTAGACCTGGCTTATCTTGTGTAATGTGTGCTATTGCTGGTCTACTGTCGGTTTGCTTTGCTCTGCTATGACAGATCTCCTATCTTTGCAATCCAATGCCTCCCCTCCGTTCTTTGCAATCCAATGCCTCCCCTATCCTGTTTTGCAGGTTTCTGTGAGCAGACTTGTCAGCTGTCGTCGATTGGCCGCCGTGAGTTGATTGGTGTTGATTGCTCATTAGTACTCCAATTACCCTACTTCGGCATTTCCTTCTTTTCTTCCCCTGACCTTCCTGTTTGTGCTATTGTTCGTGGCGCATGCAACTGCTTACCGGGTTTCAGGCACGTTTTCATCCCCGTACACATGTGCTTTCAGGCACCATGTGTGCTCTCAGCTAAACGATTCTATACCTTCCTCCCCACCTGTCCTGCAGCTTTGCTTAGCAATGGCCAGGCCAGATTTGCATTGCTCCAATGTGCTTACTGCTACAGTGGCACACCCCTCTGCTGATGTCATGTATCTCCTCTGAGCCACTCCTCGGTGTTATAGCGCTGCGCCGTATGGTACATCCTTCATCCGGTGGGACGTTTGTGATTCAATATTACCTGCCTCATTTGCATGGCATTGACTACTAATTCATAGTTACCGTGCTGAACACTGTCGCAGGCCCTTAGCAACCCTTGCACCTTGGTTGTGCTGTTCCATGCCTACCATTGCGTATTATGGTGAAAACCTGATTTGCATTACATTGTGATTTTATGACATTTTTATATATTTTCTTTATGTTCCTGTTTGCGCACACATGCCCTGCGGTTGTACTGTGCGTTACTGTGGACATGACATTAAATGTTGTTTTTTAGGTGTTGTGCAACTTTTCATATGCCATTGGCTGTGTATTTAGCCATTGGCATACGTTAACTTTGTAATACATGAGTCTGGTCCGCTTCCATAGCTCCAATGTTCTGTTTGGGAAAATGTAAACCGTGTTTTTTGGTTTAAATTTCCGTGGGCTTACGCTACGCCTGTACCACTTCATGAATCGCTATCTGCCTTCATTTGCATGGTGCGACACTGCGCATGGGGTGATTAGCATACCTATGCAAAGGGCTGCACAGTTCTGGCATATGCCGGTAGTGCACGTGGAATTTGATCGTACCTGAATCGCTCGACGGTCATATTTGGCGTTATTCCGCCTACGCTACGCCTGCACCTGGCGCAAGCTTCATGAATCCCGGGGAGTGCTTAGAAAGGTGCTTAACAATTGTTAACCACCTTTCTAAGCTGTATAAATATAATGTTTCATGTTGTATTGGGTCTCATTCTAGAGTGGTGCTTCACTAGCTTGTCTTTTTTCAAATACTGGAGCTTAATCACAGCACTCCATGCACTACATTATAATTAGGTTTAATAATTAAATAGCTAAAGATTGTCTCTTACATGATCTTAATATTAATATAACTGATATTTGTGATATCATTCATGTTGTCTGATAAAATAATACCTACATATTTCAAAGTACTACTACTCTATATGTTTGTATTAAAGAGTGGTTTATACTTATTCTATTAGCCTTTTCATTAAATTTAAGATTCAATATCTGTATTACCTAATTAAGTTTAATTACTGATTAATATTAGATAAGGCTAAGAGAAAAGTGTCTTCAAGCAATTTAAATTTTGGTTGATAATTACCATTGATTTTGAAACTTTGGTTTTCTCATATATTCTAAAAGAACTTGCATTATGCTATATTGTTAATGCAAACCACCTTGCTTCCTTTCTTCTGTAATATTTGTGTAGCAAAAGTTCTATTTTAACATTAGCTGATTAATTGCTCTGTAGTATATCATGTTAACAAAGGACATTTGAAATCTGCATATGTCTAATACCTTAAAATATTTCTGAAATAGAGAATCAACATCTTTTCCTAAATGACTGAACAGATAAGTTTGCTAGTCATTGTATAGGCTATTTATGTTTCTTACTCTATAAACATTGTCTTATGTTTGAGTTTTAGTTCTAAATCATGATTGTTTTTCATTTAAAAGAATTAGTAGCACTGATAACTTTAATCAGCTGGTTATAAGTGACAGATATAGCTTGTATTTAGTAGTAACAATGTTCTATTTGATCAGCATAGAAATGACTCCTTTTCTGTTTTAATATTTGACTTATTAATATATATTACCATGAATAAGATATGGTATACCCACTTTGCACATCAAGATGGACTTTTAAATGTATGTTTTTTTTTTGAAAATGTTATAAATCCTTGCTACAACCATTTCCAAAGTGCTTTATTTAATTTAGCTTTTTAATGTGTTATCTTATTTCTGTTAGGTCTCTAACATTTTCATTTGCCAGCTTATTTTTTAATGTTTAGTTACGGAGTTAAGAATTGCCTCCTTTGAAGATATATTTTTTTGTTTTGTTAAATTTCATAATATTGCAAATGCAAGCACAACTATTTCTGTATCTGTTACACTTATTAGCTTATTGCATCTAAATAGTTTAGTGTGTTATCCTATTTAGTACTTTAGATCTATAAAGTCCTCTAGCCAACTACTTAGTGGTACAGGATAAGAATGTGATGTGAACTTTTTAGGGTTAATGTATTTCCATTGCCTCTGTTAACGTGAGGTAAGATCCATATTGGAGTATGCTGTGAAGTTTAGCACCTTCAATGAGGATGATATTAAATATGTGCAAACACGGTGCACAAAACTTACTTGCCAAGTCAAAAGAGCAAGAAATAATGTAAGACTTTATGTTCACAATTTGTACTCTGTGCAGTACTGTATACTAAATGGGGGCTTAAGTTGTATCTTTAAAACCCTACATGACCCCACATTCAGAGTGATTTGGGCATTTTCTTTGCAACTCATAACAGATTAACTAGAGAAACAATTTACAGGCCAGTATTGGTCCATGAACATGCAAGAGTAACAATTTATTTTCAATATAGAGCTGGAAAAACCGATATAACTTACCACCAGTACTTGAATGTATTTAAGAGTAACCTTGGTGCATAATATGAAATATGGTCTACAGGACCTGATTATAATGGAAAAAGGCTTGCAATGATCTCTTTTGATCTGTCTTAGCCAGTAATACACATTGAACTTTGTATACATTCTATACATTTATTATAAACTACTCTGTATCTTCAATGCAAGCATCCAACAAATGTATATATTACTGCTTATAATGTGTTTCACTGTATATAGCAGTCAAGTTAATAAAGGAATTTCAAGTTTGAAATGTTTTGCCTCTTCAAAGGGAGTTCTTTGCGTAGATAAGTAAAAATCACTTTGGTGTCAACAATAATGTTTAATACAATTAACTGTCTTCCAATTTCTATTCATCTCTCATTTTCTTTGTCCCTTGTTATTTCCCCTTTTCTTCTTTCCCTACCAATAATGTTTTATCATTTAATATATAAGAATTTGGATTTCTAATCCACATAGATCAATATATATATATAAACTTGGAAATGTGCAAATTCATACTTTATATTGTTATGGAATTAATATTATTTACTTGTGTAAGAAAATAACATGGCTAGCTTTAGAGCATAAATTCCATATTATAGTTTTAAAAGATTAATAGCTGATGGCTATATGTAAGAGTTAATATTCAATGCATCTTGTAGTTCAATGCTTGACTGTTCTACTACTCACATGTGCATTGAAATCATTTATTTTTTTCACTGAATCCAATATTTGTGAGAATTCAGTGCAATAGCTGCAAATACAGAACAGCTTTCATCTTCAATTAACATATATTGGTAAACAAGTAGATAAATAAACCAACTTATTATTATCATTATTATTACTGTTGTTATTACTGGGTCTATATTATAACATCAAATTTTATAAAGTTCAAATGTTATAATATTGAACCAGTTTTGTCGAACGCTGAAAACAGCGAAGGTGCAGGACACCAAATTCTTTCCCAGGGGAAGAATTCAGTGGGCTGTTGCTGTGGCTTCACTGTTTTAAGTGTTCGATATGTTGGAGAGTTAAGTGTGCGATTGTGTGTAGGTTAGGGCTAGGGGGTGGGATTAGGTGAGCTAAGGTTAGGGTGCGGGTGAGGTGAGTGTGCGATAGTGACGGACCTTAGGGTTAGGGTCGGGTTAAAGTAAGTGGATAGCTAGTAGTGTATGTAAAGTTTAGTTTAGGTGTAGGATTTTAAGTGTATGTGTGTGGATTGCTGTTTTTTGTGTGTGTTTGTGTTGTGTGTATGTTTCTTGGAATAGCGATTTTTTTCCCCTGGGAAAAAAATCGCTATTCTGACTGTTCAATGTTTGCGGATTTCGGTGTTTAGGGTTCGATATTATAACATTCAATCTTTGTAGATTTTGATGTTATAATATAGACCCATTATTACTATAGCAGTTGCTATAGGGTATTAATTGCTAGTAATAAAAAATACTCCATTCCCCTTAATATTCAAGTGGAATAATTTAATTCCTGAAGTCAGCAGCATAAATAGCAATAACATCAAAATAAGTGTTCAATATAAATATTTGTTATAAAAAGCACTTTTAAGACATTCTCATACTATAGGACTAATAGCTGTTTTGTGATTTATTTTATGCCTAACAGAGTTAATCATGTGGAACAACAACACTTGCCACCAAAAACCCCTAATCCTAAGAAGGGCAAAAAATCCACAAATGAGACAATTTTAATCATCTTAAACAACAATAAAATGACTTTCTTCATTGAGGAGGCAATTACTTCAGCACATTGCTGAGCCTTTGCTGAGTAATAGCCAAGTAACAACTCTACCATTTGTGGTTGAAAAGGTATCTGCTTATAGTAGGAAACAAGATCTTCTTGAGGTACTGGGGGACATGAAAGCAGGGATAAACTCCCATAACTTTATATTTGTGCATAATTATCTAAACATAATTCTAAGAAAGATATGCAAGTTTATAACATTAAGTAAATTACTGGATTTTAAATTCCAAATATTACATCAGAGTTTACCTACTAAGGTTCTGGTATCCCTGAAAACAAAACAAATACATTATCTATGGCATTACTGAAGATCAATAGAAGCACCACAAACTCAATGAAATATACCTATGCACATGGCAGACACAAAGTGATCAATGATGTAGACTGTATAGAATTTAAATTACAAAATATTTGATGTTATTGTAACAAGTATCAGTTTATTAACATAGATGCTAAAAATTCTGAATATTCATATTTCAGCACAGACTAACATCTAATCTGCATCAGATCTAAGATAACATTCAAAGAAAATCATCTAAATAATAAATTATTAATCCATATAAACTACTCACTAACTCTGCAAAGACCCATCTTATACCTCTGAAAAAAGAGCTATTTTTTCCATATAAACCAGTGTATTATTAGCTCAAATGGCTATAAGCAGCAAACCCACAGAAAATTTATTTGATCTATTCAAATCTCCAATATCAGTAACCATAGCAAAATAAAGAAGATACCAAGATATTTCAGAAGATGATAATCGATCATGGGTAATTCTAAAACTTGAAATGAAGTGAACATCACCTGTTCAGAACTTGCAGTCCTAAGTTGACACAGCTACTTGCTTGTCTGTGACTGTACACATGGCCTTCCTACTCGACCAGACTAATACAATAGTAATTAATGATTTTTGAAATTATACCACTAATCATGTAGTCTAAAATATAAAAGCCTTTTTAATTGAATAACATGCTTTTTTTAATTTTTACATCAGTCTTCCATGCAGTTCCTTTTCATGAGAGTCACAACTCAAGCACTAGCTGGATATGAACAGCCCCACTGACATCTGAGATGAAATTGGATTAATAAATTGCATACACTTTTGCATAAGGTGTAGAATTTTCCTGAACCTGGAAAAGTATTTTTTATCATGTAGGACACTTTCACCTTTGGTTACCCTAGAAAATGAAATAGACATTTAAATGATAGACTGTGGACTACAGTCATGAGACACAAATCAATATTCAGAAGCATAATTCACATATAAAGAATGTTAAGATGTTAGATTATTAAAATGTAACATTTAAAGGTAGATCACTACCTATTGAAGTATTTTATACTTGACTGAGTACTTCTAATCCAATATTTCATGCATGTTACTTTATATTATAAAGTATACTCAGAGGGACTGGCATACTTTCTTAACATTTAAAGGGCAACTATCATAAAATCAATGGCAAAATTATATGAATTACTTTATTAGGGTGTATTTCATAACACCGAAAGCACAGAATCCGGAACTGTATAACATCGAACACGAAAAAGTGAACGCTGACAATATCGAAGCCATGGAACATCAAATTCTTACCCAGGGCAAGAATTCGGTGGGCAGTCCCATGGCTTTGCTATTTCCTCCATTGTGGTGCAATCTCGGAGTTGGTATATTTAAGTAGGAGGGTGTGGGGGGCAAAGCCACCCACATAAGACATAGGTTTTTGGTGTGCTTGTGTTGTGTGTGTGTGTTTGTCAGAACAGCAAATTTCTTTCCCTGGGGAAAAAAATTGCTGTTCTGACCTTTCAGTTATATCACATTTCGAACTTCCAAGTTCGAGCTTATGTTGTTCGATATTTTGGAAGTTCGATAATGTGATATAGACCCCTTTATTATAGTATTTTGTATGCTATTTGTTTCTTCTTCCTGAATTAGAGAAGTCATTAATGTTATTTCTTCATGTGCGTGAGTGTGTGTGTGTGTGTGTGTGTGTGTGTGTGTGTAAATATATATATATATATATATATATATATATATACATATATATATATATATATATATATATATATACATATATATATATATATATATATATATATATATATATATATATAATCCACAAACGTTCCAGCACTCATCGTGAAATAAAACATATAACAGCAAATATCTTTAACCACTTTATTCGGCAAAATCTGCCCACAGATGCACAGACCGGTGGCCGGTTTCGCTCACAGCGTCTTCAGTGTGCGTATAATCACCGCCAAGGCCCGGATTATAACCCTGTGTGGCTGCCAAAAATTTAAAGAAGCAGCACCTATTTAAATGTCTTTATATCTAACTAGTGTATGTTTGTGTAAAGAATGTATATAACACTAACATTTAGATCTTGAATCTTAACCTATGACAGAATTTTAAATTTATTTAGTATTTTCTATTTTTCTTTCTAAATATATATTTTTAGGAAAACAGCAAAATTACCTATTTACAATAACCGAACTCTCAGTTTAATCTATCTATGAACTGGAATTATTATTTTTACCCTTACCCATATACATATACATTAACTCATGTGAAAATAACCTACAGTTACCACCTATAAATCACCAATGGTCATTTAATCCTGGCTTAAACAAAGCCCCCAATTGCACTATCCACCTTCTTTCTTTTGTTGTCAATATTTCATGTCTTCTGTAATCACTAATATTGGGTATGTCAACCATATCTAAACCTATAAAAATAAAATGTGCTGTGGTATGTAATAACTTGTGTTTGTATAAAGCACTCCTTGTGCGTTCACATTTTATATCGCTAATGTGTAGGGCAATTCTCTGTTTAAATAAACAGGAAGTCTGCCCCACATAAAAAGCTCCACATTGACACACTGCCATGTATACTAGCCAAGTACTATTACAAGTGATAAAGTGGCGTATGTCAAAAACTCTTTTAGTGTTAACAGAAGTAAAGGACTTGGTTTTAGCCATAAGTTTACAATGTTTACAGTGACCACAAAAAGTGCTACCTCCCCCCGTGAAACTACCAGTGTCTTTGTACATTACTCCTTTCTTAAAGGCAGAAAAATATTGGCCTAGATTTTTCCCTCTTCTATATGCATAATGGCAGACCCCATCCACATATCTACTGAAAAAACTATCTGATGTTAAGATGTGCCAATGTTGAGCCAATATGTTGCGAAAATGAAAAGTGTTGGTGCCATATGTAGTTGTAAACCTAACATATTGGCTATTACCTCTAGGTTCCCTGTCAATCAATAATTGAGTCCTATCTACTTTGGACGCCTCATTATAGGCCTGTTGAATCTGTCTATTACCATATCCTCTCCTGTAGAATCTTTGTTTGAGTTCTACTGTCTGACTTTGGTATCTTGCTTCCGAGGAACAAATTTTCCTAACCCTTAAGAATTGGGACTTCGGTATGTTTAGGATAGTGTGAGGTGGATGGCAACTGTTAGCATAGAGAAATCCATTTTTGGAGTATGGTTTTCTATATAGGTCGGTATGTATTCTACCTAATTCATCCTTATTAACTTTTACATCCAAAAATTCCACCTCATATCTGTGTATTCCTCCAATAAATTTGATGTCATACCTGTTGTTGTTGATATATTGTAAAAATTGTTGCCACTTCTCTTCATTGCCACCCCACACTACCCAACAGTCGTCCAGATAGCGTCGCCACATTATTAATGAATCCTTAAAACTCTCCGGAATAGTGTATATATATTGTAATTCTAGATACCCCATAAATAGGTCAGCATAAGTGGGGGCAAATGTTGCCCCCATAGCTGTACCTTTGACCTGTATATACCATTCCTGGTTAAAGGTAAATGTATTATGTTCCAGAACTAACCGTAATATCTTAATAAGAAATTCTTGCTCTTGCATGGAAAATAATCCTGATTGTGACATCCAATAATGTGTAGCCTTGATACCACCAGAATGTGGTATAGAAGTATACAACGACTGTACATCTAAAGTACCCAAATATTGTTCTGGCAAGACTTCTAAATCTTCAACCAATGCCAAAAATTGCTGTGTGTCCCGTATTCTGGCTGTAACATATGGCAATAGTTTCTTCAACTTGTACTCTAAGTACTCTGAAAGGGGTTCAGTTAATGATCCCCTTCCTGCCACAATGGGGCGTCCTGGACGATTTATAATGTTCTTATGTACTTTGGGAACCATGTAGAAGTATTGTGTATTAGGGTCTGTCACTGTCAACTGCCTCAATGTGAATAAATCTATGTGATGGAAATGAAATGATTCCTCTAGAAATCCATCTATTAATATTTTATGTTCTTGTATTGGTTCAGAGTTTAACTTATGATAGAATTCTGTATTCATCAACTGTCTATTAGCTTCTCTAAAATAATGTTCTCGTTCCCAAATCACCACTGTGCCTCCCTTATCTGCCCCTACTATCACTATTTCAGAGTTATTTTTCAAAGACTTCAAAGCATTTCGCTCCTCTTTGTTTAAATTTTGTATACCTGTAGTGTATATTTCAGATTGTTTTAGTTGTAAATCTTTGAGAATAACTTGTTCAAAAGTTCTAACCGTGCTATGATAGGGAGGCATAAATGTGGATTTCTTAAATTTGAAGCCAGTGGGCTCTCCCATGCCTGTGGAGGAATCTTTGTTAGCATACAAATATTTTAGATTTAATTGTCTACAGAAATTCTTAACATCATTTACCATATCTAAATGTGAGACAAAGAAAGAAGGTATATATCCAAGGCCTTTATTTAGCACACTGAATTCACTGGAGGAAAATTCAAAGTTGGTTAGATTAATAACTAGATTATTAACATCATGTGACACATCTTGGCTGTAATGTCCAAATGAATCTACTGCAGTAGCATATTGGCTTTGAACTGTTGTAGTACCCCTTCGTCCACTGTTATTGCGATGTTTTCTCCCTGCCCTTCTAAAGGGGATTTATATCGCTTGTTGACCGGTGATGTAGATTCAGAACATTCAGCCATCTCCGCCATCTCAGCCTCTGTATCTGTATTGGACATACTGGATGACAAATCAGAGCCACTAGTAACCACCTCTCTTCGTCTTAATATAGACTTTACTCTTTTTCTTTTGGGCCTAGGGACCTGTTTGTCTTCATTAAACCTCACTTCTTTTCTTTGTTTTTTCCAGGTATACATTCTTGCTTGTTGAAAATCAATTACATCCCTCTGGTATTTTTGCTTTTTCCTTTTGGCTAATTCTTGATCATATTTCTCTATATCAGTAAGATATTTGGCATGCAAATTACTATATTCAATTGTATCAACAAATTTCTGAGTATTATCGAAACTTTGCTCAAGTTTGGTTAATAATGTTGGCAACTGATTTTCATATTGCTCAACTAAAAGCTGGATAAACATTAATGAGGCTGTAGCTTGTATAGACCTCCACTTCCTCATGAAGTTTTCATCTTGATTTCCCAAACCTGGTTCTACATATACTCGTAAGCCCCTAGGTATTATCTTGGCTGTTAAATACGCCTTCAGTAATTTGCAATGCCATACACAAGATCGTACTCGCTTAGAGGCCTCTGTTAAAGTTATAAAGCTATCCGCTGCTCCTGCCGGTTTATTAGCTGGAGCACGAGGAGCTGTGTTGTTAATATTAGCCCCTACAAAACATTCACTGTCATCTTTGTCGGCCGTTAAGCCCTTTATGTAATTTAAAAAATCCGTACCTTGTGCCATGTTGGGCTGATGTATGGTATTTGCCTTGGTCGTTATAACGCTGTTATATAAGAAAATGCTTTGCAGAACGTAAATTAAAGTGCTTTAAGCTTATATAGTTTCCAAAGCCTAAAACACAATCCTCTGGTTGTCTTCCGTTGTAATAATACTCCCTCCAATATATCGGATACACGTACGTGACGGTTCCAAATAAACCCTTGATACTCTGTATCACCTTTCACCATAATACGCGTTTCCTTCCATATTTAACCTTAGTACACAAACAGAAGTCAGACCCATGGATCTATAGAAAAACAGTCAATAAGTTGTCGATTGACTTATTGCAGTCCAAAAGCAAGTGCACAATCCGCTTTATACACCTGCAACACTATATGAAAAGTCCCGTTCTGCAAACAATTAGAAAGTCAATGTAATCCACCTCAGTTTACATACAAACGGTCCCCAGGCCCTCCATTAGTTAAGAATCCTCAGGAAACAGTACCACTGTAACATTTAAAGGTAGATCACTACCTATTGAAGTATTTTATACTTGACTGAGTACTTCTAATCCAATATTTCATGCATGTTACTTTATATTATAAAGTATACTCAGAGGGACTGGCATACTTTCTTAACATTTAAAGGGCAACTATCATAAAATCAATGGCAAAATTATATGAATTACTTTATTAGGGTGTATTTCATAACACCGAAAGCACAGAATCCGGAACTGTATAACATCGAACACGAAAAAGTGAACGCTGACAATATCGAAGCCATGGAACATCAAATTCTTACCCAGGGCAAGAATTCGGTGGGCAGTCCCATGGCTTTGCTATTTCCTCCATTGTGGTGCAATCTCGGAGTTGGTATATTTAAGTAGGAGGGTGTGGGGGGCAAAGCCACCCACATAAGACATAGGTTTTTGGTGTGCTTGTGTTGTGTGTGTGTGTTTGTCAGAACAGCAAATTTCTTTCCCTGGGGAAAAAAATTGCTGTTCTGACCTTTCAGTTATATCACATTTCGAACTTCCAAGTTCGAGCTTATGTTGTTCGATATTTTGGAAGTTCGATAATGTGATATAGACCCCTTTATTATAGTATTTTGTATGCTATTTGTTTCTTCTTCCTGAATTAGAGAAGTCATTAATGTTATTTCTTCATGTGCGTGTGTGTGTGTGTGTGTGTGTGTGTGTGTGTATATATATATATATTTATATATATATATGTATGTATATATATATATATATATATATATATATACATATCTATATACATATATATATATATATATATATATATATGTGTGTGTGTGTGTGTGTGTGTGTGTGTATGTGTGTATATATATATATATATAAATATATATATATATATACACAACATAATATTTACGTATAATATTTACGGTAGTTTTGAACATGCATTTAAAGACAGACTATTATACAATTACATTTATATGTGTCAGATAGATTGACTGGCAAATTTTTCAGATTTTAAGTAAAGCAGTTTTCAAATAATGTTCATTGAAATTCAAATAGGTATTACCCTTCCCACAGCATTAAGCATTCCTATATTATTATTAACCATAAGAAAAAGTTGAAAAACATGTACTAAGTGAATATGAGATAATGCTTTATTTTTTTATGAAGGCATCTAACACTCTTCTCCAGACTTTTAACAAACTCTGGGTTTCTTTTTTGGTGTCTCCACAATTTTCCAGCTATCTTTATTCATGTTCCTTTTAGAGATGTTTAATATCACTCCATGTCTTTAGTGCTGTACAATATTTTGTTATTTTGTACATATAAAATAGCTTTTTCAAGAATCATAAATGTCTTAGTGTCATTAAGGGGAGTCTGCCTGGGTACCAATATGTGTTTGAATCTTATTTTTCTTTATGGCTTTGGACAAAGGATAGCATTCCTTTATATTTCCTGTTTGATTTGACTGAATAGTCATTATCAGATCAGATACTGTTACCTTCTCTGACCAGAGTACTAAAAGAGGCTTAATATTGTGTTTTTGTTGCTGTTGTTTAAACGTGAAGCAATTTTTAAGAATCACTGACCATGGAGGATTTCCTAGTTTCACATGGAATTATAGGAGTGATCTGTGAGGTCCTTCTATTTCATATAAAAGAAATTCATGAAGGCTTAATATTCTTGTAGCTGTGTTGTTGAAAAAAATTGATCATGCCTTTAAAATCCACATATTTGTTTAACATTTGTTATCCGGATAAGGGGACCCTTTTCAGCCACATCCGGGGCCTGGGTGGCCAAAACAAGATGCATACAGCAAAAATAAAGCAATATGAAATGCATTTAAGAAACAAATTAACTGCAAAAAACAGACACTTTGATAGTATATTAAGTACAGAAGGAAAGTTTAAGTTTAAAGCATAATATTTAGTGTAAAAGGAATATGCTAATTTTGTGGTTCTTGTAGCTTTTCAAACACGTAACAGATCAGTCATTTGCTGCCATGTAGACCAGGTAGAGTCATCACAGAGATGTTGATAAGAGACAGAACAGAACCACAATTATTTTAGGCATTCAGCTTACCTTTTGGAGCTTATACCTTTTTTGGTGAGGAAGCATTATGCTTTTTTTTCTAGCTTAAGTTTGTGCTTGGAAATATACATGTCAAGGGTATATTATATTCAGTTATTGTCATAACAGAGAAGTGGAGGGATATTATAAGCTTGCTTATAATATCTTCTCCTGGAGGATATTCCTTTTGTAATTAGCTGGTCTAGATAAAAAATACTAACTACAGGTGATGCCATCTGGTTGAAGAGTTCAATGTTCATGAACATATCTAGATCTCTAGTTAGTTGTTTACTTTTATTGCTTCACCAATAGGTTTTTACAAATTTTATAAACAAATACAACAGAGACAGGTGTGTACTAATAGCTTACAAAAACACTGAAAAATAAATTATGTTAGATTTTAAAAGCCAGGAAGTTGAGTGATGTTTATCTTTACTTAATTTAATTCCTTCACTTGGAGTAGTGAGAAGTTAGTCCTAATCATATACCTCAGTAGGCAGTGTCTTTCAGCACTTCACCATGATCACTTCCCAGAAGGTCAGATGTAAGAATGGCTTTGCTGGATAATTTACAGTATAAAAAAATCCTTCTTAATCTCTGGACCCTTCGTATACATATTCCTTCATTTAATAGTACAGTAGTGCCTTTTTTAGGCAAGGTCTCGAAAACAAACTTATCAACGTGAAATTTGTCAGTCATAACAAAATAAGGTCATGCTGCTAAACCATAGGAGCTTAAACAAAAAAACTGTACACCCTGGAAGCAATTCTGTCACTGGAAAATATAGATGTCAATGCAATCACAGAAACCTGGTTTAAGGCCTCAGAGAATACTCCGGCCTTGCAAGGCTACAATACCTTCCACACCTTCAGACAACAAAATGAATGTGTGAGAACCAAAGGAGGCAGTGTTTCTATTTATATTAGAGATAAATTCACCTCTCATCTAGTTAGACTGGACAACTCCATGGAGTTACTCCAAGTTCAGCTTAAGTTGGGTAAGACCCCCATTTGAGTCATAGTCAGTTATAGATCCCCCTCTATGGGTCATGACATACACGAAGCCTACTTGACCAAACTGGAGACAATCCAAATATTACTGAACACTTTGGTTATGGTGGATTTCAATTATCCCACCATCAACTAGGAAACCTATGCTAGCACAAAAGTTCCTTGAGTTTGTTAACTCAAATGCCTTGGAACAAATTGTTCATACCCTGACAAGAGGAGCAAACATACTAGATCTGGTCCTCACTTACATGTCAGACAGATGCACTACAACAAATGCTGGACCCTCATTAGTTAACTCTGACCACAAATCAATCATGTTTGAGCTGACACTAACACCAGAACTCACAAAGGGTGAAATCAGACTAAAAAACATTATCAAGGCAAATTAAACCCATCTAGGTGAACTTATAAATGTATTCTGAGCCACACCCCCAGCTGGAAGTGGTAATTATACTGAAGCTTACACTAAAGCCCAGTACAATGACTTACATAAGTGCACAGACTGTACCAGAAAGAATCAAAGCCAGAGCCCCAAGTAAATACAAGTTCCCATGGTGGACATCCAGCATCAACAAACTTTAATATCAATGCAAAAAGTTGCTGTCCATGAAAACAAAGGCAAGACCCCAACGATGGAAAAGCAGCCTCCTCAGCCTTAACAGGCAAATAAGACAACATGTCAAATCCTCTAAGGGCCTCTTTGAGAAAAACTTAGCAATCACAGCCAAGGATAACCATAAGGCCTTTTACAGCTACATATGTAGCCTAAAAGGCAGGACCCAAATATGTGCGGCACTAGTGACCAATGGTAACACACACTGACCCACACAGAGATAGCAAACCTGCTAGTGGATAAGTATGGATACATTTAATTCTCCTATCCCCTCCAAACCTATCACAAATCTTGCCCCAGACTTCCCTCGCACCCCATATATCTAAAGAACAGGTAAGCAAAGCCTTGTACAAGGCACAAACCAGCCTCTATAGGACCAGATTGCATCCCAGGCTGTTCTGTAAACAGGCTAAAACATGTGCTAGCATCACCATTAAGTACTCTTTTCAATCATAGTCTAACCACAGGCTTTGTTCCTGCAGAATGGAGATCAGCTAATGTTACCCCCCCCCACTAAGGTGGCCTAAGAGCAGATTGGGGGAATTACAGACCTATAAGCTTGACCAGCCTCATTTGTAAGGTCATGGAACGTATCATTATGGACCTCATAAATAAAGACATAGGTAACCACCAAACCCTGTATCTTACCCAGTTTGTCTTCGTAAAGGGCAGAACCTGCCTGTTGAATCTGGTGGATTTTTTTTTTTTAAATGTGACCAGGGCCATTGATGAAGGCAAATCTGTGCACAAAGAATACCTCAGCTTCAACACAATCCCACACTCAGGCATTACTATTAAACTTAGTGAACTGAATGTAAAACCCTTCATTGTAAAATGGGTTGTTAACTAGCTCGCAAACTGTAAACACACTATTAAAGTGGGTAACTCCACATCAACCAGCAGGCCATGGCCACTGGGGTGCCACAGGAGTCAGTGCTAGGTCCCCTATTGTTTAGTATATACTTCTCAGAAGTTCAGATCAAAACTAAGGGGTTGTGACTGACCAAGTTTGCAGACGACTGCAAAGTGGGTGCAATTACTGAATCACCAAATGATGTCGGTAAACTCCTGAAGGGTCTCACACAGACAAGTGATGTCACACTATCAAATCAACAACAATACCCTAAGCACCCACGAAGTTGTAAGGGACTTGGGATCACAATTTTACCATGACCTTAACTTCGATCACCACATGTCTACTGTAGTAAGGAAGGTTTTCTGCTTAGCACACTTGGTTAGTAAAGGCATCACCTTGAGAGCAAAAGAGGTTATAATCCCTATATACTTGGCACTAGTCTGGCCCATAATTGAGTATAATCCCCATTTGGCATTTACTGTACAAAGCATCTGCAGCTATTTGAGAGACCTCAGAGGTTTCTAACAAAGAATATCAAGAGACTACAGAATGTGTTGTACACAGATTGACTAAATTCCCTGTTATTTTACTCTTTATCCTTTAGACTTGTTAGGGAAGACTTATGCCTGGCTTACAGAGCAAATGCATACCTAAACCTAATGAGCTTGTTGCATATCTGTAAATCAAACAGGACTAGGGCCATCCATTCCAGGGACCTAAATATGGCCTGTGATTTAAATAGGACATGCTGGAGGGACAGATTTATCTTCCAGTGACTGCTGCTTCTTTGGAATAGGCTATCTATTCATGTGAAACAGAGAACCTCTATGACACTGTTCAAAAGGAACCTGGATGAGTGGATGGGGCACCATTAATTCTTACTGGGAATAGCACCCACTACCCTCCTGGACATGTACAGTCATTATTAAATGCTATCTTGGGTATTAACTAATATTTCTATGGTATTACATTGGGATGAAATGGCTAGGCTTGAAATGACCTCCGGGTCAATAGCCTAGTAATCTCCTATGATCCTAATAGTAGGATAGAATTCATATTAAATCTCAAGTGCAGCTGGCAATCATGCAAACTAATTGATGCATTTGGTTTCACTATAAAATGATGTTAAAACACCAGCATAATTACATTCAAAATTAATTGCTCTATCTTTTCTCTATATACAAAGATCATGGTTCATGGTTCATTCAACCATAGGTCTGTATGACAGAGAAATAATGTATCCTATTTCTCATTTTCTCCATCTTTCCCATACTTGTAGGTCAAACATCATGAAAAGTACCATATTGGACCCATGTAACCCTTCCCCCCAATAACTCATAAATTATTATTATTTCTCAGTCATTGGGACACTTTAATTCATTGACTAATGCAGATAAATTCTGCTCCTTGTTTGGATCGAATACAAATCCATCTCCCAGCCAATATAACTTTCAGAGAATTAAAAAGATAGGTTTTAATGAAACTCAGAGTTATCAAATAATATAGATGACATGCATATCCTGCAAGAAAATTAGCTACATTTATTCATGTTGTCTGGCTCATTGACTTAAGCTCAATGCAAAAAATATAGTACTGTACTCTTTTGTAAACAAAACCATCCCTGCAGCTACCAAATAAATGACACCCACACCTTGCAGCATCTGATATTTCCTTTATAATTAACTGTTAGTTTTTTTAATGATTTTAATGCATAAAATTACAAGTTTTAATTGCTTTTTAGTTTCTAGTTTTGTTTTTCTTAAGTATCTGTCTTTCCAAACAAACAACACAGAATTACCCATTCTAAAGACTTAAACCTTGCCTATGGTATAAATAGGACCTGTTGGAGAAATGGGTATGCAACCCCAGACACTACCCGCTCTCTCAAATAGGCTCCCCATTTACGTGAAGCAGAGTTCCTTCCTAACCCAATTCAAGTGCAAGTTGGACAATTCAATAGGAACAAGAAATTCATCCCTGGTTCAGCACCTGTTTCTCTAATGGACGCAGGCAGACCATGAATGGTTCATCTCCCAGGCCCCTGTTTGTAAATGTTTCATCTCACAAGCCCCTGCTTACAATTATTAAGGGTATCAGAACTTATCAGAGATCTGGGATGCATGGCTAGGCTTAAAAAGGCCCTTGTGATAGTTAGCCTAGTAAACACCTATGAAACTATGCACTGATGAATGCCTTTATGACAGAGTGAGGAGTTTAGCAGTCTGTGAGGTTCTCATAGTATATCTACTGCTTCTTCAGAAAAAAAGGAGTCAGTTAAGGGAATTTGGGGACCAAGAGGGTTACATGCATACAGACCACTGAGATGTGTTCTAGGGCCCACACATGGCACAATGGAGGGACAATATTTTCTAACTTGTTTACGAACACCATTGATACCAAAGAAGGATTTGGATTCTGTTGTTGTAGATAAACAAAGTCTGGTCCACTTGCACATTTTGCTACAGTGATCTACAACAGGACAACAGATTTAGAACAATGACTGGACAGATATACTTCAGCTATGTGAATTTGCCTGATTTTGTATAAAATGTGCATTGGTTCTAAATATGCTGCAATACATTTATTTTCTGAAGAATGATAAGTAAGATTCTGCTGCCAAATGAGGAGGATATAGGACATTATAAAAAATAAGCACTTATTGCTGCTGACAGCTAAGAAATAGATTATTTATTTGCTGAGTGCAGTACCCTCATGGCATTTAGCCTGAATAAGTGAAATTGTCCCTCTTCTCAGTAAGATAATACCATCCAGTACAATGCAATGTTATGAAACACCTTATTTTATAATACTAGCAGAAATCATTACTGCAATAATGAAAAATGTCAGTGAAGGTCTGCGCACACTTCTGCGAGTAATATACATATTCCTCAGATGGCCAAGATCAAATTGCTCGGGTTCCAAATAACCACATCACAAGGTGTTGAGTAACAGAACACTATATGAGATCACTGCCAGTGGGATTTCTAATTGTGTGCCACCAGTGACTCCTTTGGTTTGGGCGATTTTTCCCTTGTTTGCTTTGACTATAGAGTTGGTATATATAAGTTCTGGGATCATGTGAGCTTCCCTTGCCCTACATGAGCATACAGGGGTTTGTCCCTGCTAAAAGTTCCCATTTTGGTATTTCTGGCATTTTGCATTCAGTGTTTGGTTCCCTTGTACCCTTTAATTTAATGTTTCATTGGAGAACCTCTGAGAAAATGTATTTTGCAACTTTTTTTAATTATTATTATTATTATTATTTTTACTAATCTATAGTCAATTCTCAAGCAAGAGTTTATATAGTAGCCGGCTCTTCCTGGTAACCACAGATATTACTGATGCATTAGGTAGGGTAAGAAACTGCTAGCTTTGAATAAACTTTCTCTATATAATATCACACTGATCTGACTATATGAATTAAAGGAAATGCTCATATATAGTTGGTTTGTTTCTTGCCTCCCTTTAGGACAGACAACACTTCCAGTACATATGCATGAACTTTCCTTCCTTGGGCACCTTCTTATATCTTTGATCTGTTAGTGATTTGAATTGCTTATGTTACATTCAGAAATGTAATTACTTCTGTGACGGGCACATGCTTTTATATATTCACTGTACTGAGCCTACATTTATACCCTCAGATATAACAAACACTCCAAAAACCATAAAGCTGTCACTTTTTCGCAGTTGTTTAGATGATGCCTGTATTTTTGCTGGGGTCATGTGCAAAGATGGTATCATGTTTTGACTCTAATACCATAAAGCCTGTGACATTTATTGCAGTCTCTCTTATACTGCCTTATCTTGAACAAAGCAGTGAGGTAATAGGCTGTTTTAAAGCCTCATTGTATCTGAGCTGTAACAAGTTACTGAATTATTATTGTTTCAGTGTGGCAGTAAATGGCATATTTCATTACGATGAAGAAAGTTTAATAGTTGCAGCAGTGATTTTATTAGCAGCTGTTCAGGCATATATAAGGGTTAAGAATAATGAGATTTTCTGCTCTTCTCTTTTGTAACTGGTACCTTTTCCATAATTAATAACACATTTTATGACAGGCACACAGGCAAAAAAGACAAAATGATTATTTTGGAGACCCTGCTGTCTGAAACAGAGACTATACCTCAAGTAACACTGAACTGCGGATATTGTGAATGTTTCATTTTGCTATTTCTATAATTCATGGAACACATTTATTTTCTGATAATCAATCATGCACCTCTATTTCTGAATCTGTATTTGATACTGCTTTGCAGTTTTATCATCAATAGAGTTACTGTGCACATTGTCCAATCGGAGCATGCAATTATTTTTTTCCAATTAGAACACACAATTATTTTTGCTGTAGACTGAAGGTAATTAGAGTGTCACCTTGTCAACTGTCCTGTAGCCAATGCAAAAGTTTCAAAATGATGTTTCAGCAGGCACAAGAAAAAAGCTTAAATATAATCCCTCTTTTATACAAAAAAGAATAAAAGACAAAATGAAAACTAAGATATCAGAGATTTTTGCATGTTTAAACACAGTGCAGAAATTACAGACAATCCATTTTTATGCAAGGAATCATGAAGAATGTACCCTGGTGATTCAGCATAAAATATATATATATATATATATATATATATATATATATATATATATATATATATATATATATATATATATATATATATATATATATATATATATATATATATATATATATACTTTTCTACTTTTCCTATTTTAACGGTCTTTGCCACTCAAGCATAAATAAGAAATTGATACTACAACATACTTAATCATGTTTCAAAACTTTAACCATTAAAACCGAGGAAACTATACAACAGCATGTTATTCGCATGACTGATGATAAATTAATTGTATACCAGTTATTACACAGCACCACAGAGCTTTATAACTAAGGTGAGCATATGTAACAACTTTACTTTCACATCATAAAAATTACTTAGTAGGTAGTAATAAAAATGATGATAAATATAATCACTCTAAAGAAGGATTAAGAATCTGTCCCTATCAGTATAGCAGTAAGAAAATTACTCAACCCATGTTGGAGTGATCAATTCATTGAATATTAAATAGCATGCAATAAAATGAAACCAGGAGCATGTGACTGGTAACCATAAACCATGTAAAAATAAAAGTTCAGTATGCATTTTTTTGTACTTTTTTACCTGCCCTTAGAATATATATATAGAATATATATATATATAATATATAATATATATATAGAATATATAATATATATATATATATATATATATATATATATATATATATATATATATATATATATTTATTTATTTATATACGGGTCTACTTTGTTTTATTGAATGTCTTTTCACTGAATTTCATTTCACCCTGACCACATTGCTGAAAACAAATTACTGAAGACTCATTTCAGTGTTTCACTGAATCAAATTTCACTGAACTGCAGTTAGTGAAATGAAAGGCAAGTAAAAGTTATATGCCATTTTCCCCACTGTAGTGCGTCCTGGAGATGGTATATGTAGTTGGGGGTGTGTGGAGGGCATAGCATTGTTTTATATTGTATTTTACCAAAGAGTTTAAAACAATACATTTTAAACAATAGACATGCATAGTTACAACACCAATGACTAACTCTCTCCAGATGACAATATGCACTTTAACTGGGGGGCTATGCCCCCCACCCCCATAACTATATATACTAACTTCAGGATCGTACTACAGTGGGGAAAGGGCATATACCTTTTACTTGCCTTACAGTACTCTACACAGTGCCATATATAATAACTGCAGTTCAGTGAAACGAGATTCAGTGAAATGAATTTTCAGTAATTTCAGTTTTCAGCGAAGTGGTTTGGGTGAAATGAAATTCAACGAAACAAAGTAGACCCATATATATATATATATATATATATATATATATATATATATATATATATACATATATATTATTTTACTTAGTTTTTAATGAAGCCTTAGAGAACAAATTTCATTTGCTATTTTGGATGTGAGCCTTCCATTAAAGCCTTAATCTTTATAAATGTTAATTTTGCACCAGACTATTGAGGGCTGGCATTGCTTCTGGCATGCATACTCCATGGTTATGTGTCCTCCTTTACAGGTAAATAAACACAGTTTAAAGTATTGCTCTAGGTAACATGAGATTGCTTTGTTAGACTGCATGGAGTTTGTGAACAAACTGTGCAACTTGTAGAGCTGCAGAGCGTTACATTATGATCCTGCAATTAGTTAATTTTTCATAAATAGGTGCAGAACACTATGCAAATTAAATCTAAAAGGAGATACAGTTGAATATCTGGTGGAAGCAAACTGATAATGGTGCTTAACTGTATAGCATGCTATAGATCTGATGCTGGTTCATAAACACTGTAATTACACATATGTAATGACATTAAAAGTGTACAGTATATGACAATTTTTGCTAATAAATTAGCCAAAATGGTTTGAAATAAATGCTTACCATTTAATTTCACTGAACTTTCTGAGTTACCAATGGATACTATGGCAGGTGCTATTCTGTCTGAAGCTCAGATGTACTGTCTGCTCGAGATACAGGTTAGTTATTCATATCAGCCAGGTTTCCCTGGATCAATACAGCATATGTGGTATAATTCTGTAATTAATCTGTGCTACATGCCCTGAACAACTGATTAAAAGAGGCAACAAGGATTTGCTATCACATTCAGTATCAAGTCGTCTACAGCACTTTGCATCCTGACCATTGGAACATTTAATCTGTCTAAAAGTGATACTTCAGGCATCTGCAAATCATTAGCATACAGCAAGCAGGATACAGCTCTCACCTGCATGTTCTGGTATACTGACATGACCACCATTGTCTATTACTTCTCAGGCATGCTACATGATCAACTAGACTACTTGAACAGGGCAGGGCCCTAGCAATGATCACTGTTCATAGAGAGCCCAAGCTATCACACACATGGAAGAGACGAAGAGGAGACATGTCACTGGGCACATCTTGCCAAGGAATCTGCACTGACGACCACTGATCTGATTGAGGGTATCTACTTACAAAGGGGAAGCATTCCTAGAGTCTGCCTCAGCTGCATGAGTGAATGGCGTCCACATTTTGTGCCAGTATTCTTGACCTTTGTGTGTTTTCTGTATCATGCTCACAGCATAAAGATAGTGACATAAAAATATGTCTCCCTTCCACTTAGTGAAAGTTGTAATTTCTCTCATATAGGCAGAACAACACCAGGAAGCAATGGAGAAAAATGAGAACCATATAATTAAAACAAAAAAAAAACAGAATGTTGAATTACCATGCAGACAATGTGCTACTGGAAAAGGCCCAGGATGGACGCACAACAGTACTTACATATATGGAAAGGGATATCTGTCTGTCAACTACCAGCTCATGTAGTATAGAGGGCATCATCGAGATCTGCTGTGACTTCTTGAGAATGGACAGGCACACATATAACAGATTAACAAAACACACCTTGTCATCACAATGAACAAAACATGCTGGAGGGATAGGTTCCTGACCCAGAGACTCTCCAAACTCTGGACTAGAATGCTCATACATGTCAAGCAGAGTGCCTCTTTGGACCTTTTCAAAAGGAACCTTGATGATTGGATGTGAGATAGGAAATTCACCCCGGGATCATGTCAGTCACCCTGCTAGACAGGGGTCCAGGGAAGTAAATATTGTGGGAAGAAATATCCAGGGAATTGTTATGGCTAGGCTTGTATAGGCTCTAGGGCTGATAGCCGAGTACCAACCTATGAACCTATGAACACCAGGCATTAACATCACTGATGATACCATACAGTCAGTTTAAGTTAGTCTCCCAGCTTGTGCAGAGAACTTAGGCTGTGAGCTGTTAAGCCACTTCTTGTAGTCCAGAGGTTGTTTCTGTCAGCCTCTATTTGCCAGCTCTATGACTCTCTTAACCAGACAATGGTTTTGGGAAATTAGGCTGGTATCCTCAGTGGTTTCCTGCACACATGGTTAGTAACTACTTATGAATCTATTAACATGTGTACTTAATGACCCATACCATACAGTAATGTTATTTAGTGCAGACTGCCAACAACAAATTAGAAAAAACAAGTATGGTGCAGAGGATCTACAATTCTGGTGATATGTAATGGACAATGCAGGCTACCATAGGGCAATATGGAAGAAGATATACATGTGATGCATAACTTTTACTTTGTCAGGAAATCCTTGCTGGTTTCTCAGCTGTAATTATGACAATTTTAATTGCAGTGTTACAAATGGCACACATTTAGATGTGCATTTCAAGTACATCAAGTCCAGTGTTGTGGTCCATCAGAATAAGATTCCTAGTCTAATATTTCTTCTGCAACATGGGCTAATATTGAAAAGACCCAGTACCCTTCCTAACAATATGTGGAAGACAAGAAACAGGGAGGGCTTTTTTTTTTTTTTAACATTTTATGCAAGAACAAATTAACATGGATATGAAGAATTGTCCAATTCCAAGTGGCATGAGCATGAAGTATTATTCTATGCATGTCCCACTATTTTCCTAGGCATACAGTCCAGTATTTTTCTACCTCATCTATTACTCCTTTACTGGACATATTTTCTGGGACCTTGTCCCACAGCCTTCATGGAAGGTGGCACAGCAGTTTATAGTCAAAAACTCATGCCCTCATCCTGAGGAACAAGCACTAACAAAGGTTGCTTAACCCCAGTGTGCTCTTTCAATGTCTGGGCCTGATAGCTGAAGTTGGGTCTTTTGCACTGCATACAGATATTCATGATTTTAAAACACAGGGCTGCTATCCAATGTTTTTACTATTTTTATGGCAACAATTTTACTGTAGTAATCAAATACTGATTTTTTTTCAGTGCAGCCATGTTTTCTTTCTTTTATGGAATATCTTTTAAATATTAAACATTTCTGGTCTCTTATCTTCTATACAATGGTGAATATTTACCATTCCAATATTCTAAAATAAAATAAAGCTTATAATTAAACCACCGTTCATGGTCTATTTTCTTGTATGTTATGGGGTGGGGTCATTAAAGACTGAATTTCAGTTGTTTTGTGTCCCAAGGGGGTTTGAATCATGAACAACAACTGGATGTTTTTATTATGCCCATAGAAAGCTGTCAGGCAATACTACTGGCACATGCAGCAGGGTACATGAGATCATTGGTAAGGCTGATGTGATGTAAATACTTCCTTGTACATATGTCAGAAGGAGTGGAAACTAGTTGGAGCAGGTTGTAGACAATATTGTAGTTGTGAGGTTGATTTGAAGACAGCCATTTTCTATTAGAGCAGTGATTAAGTAGAAGCATTAATGTATTTTCCAGCCTTTGGGATAATGTGTTGAGGACAAGAGTTCAACATTTTTACTGATTCTGGAGATTGAATGCAAGCAGGGTTATTTTACTGGTCATTGAGAGACGTAGATTTGATAACCTCAGTTTTGAAGTAAAGTTAGCTGTTGTAAATACAAATCATCAATAATAAATGTTTGATTTGGAAAAGTTTGTTCAGCTTAGAATATGTTGGTATTTTGCCTTTAACTGTTTCTAAATACACAGAAGGCATAGCACACACTACATGATATAACTCCGTTCACTATTGCAGGCTTTGTGGGATAGTTAGCAATGTTTCACCGATTTTAGGTGAACTCTTGAAAGAGAAAAGCCAAGAAAACAGCTCAAGACTAGAAAATGCTTACAAAATAAACACCAGTGGTACTGACCTGTCTGCATACTCCTTAAAGCATCAAAGACTTGTATCTGAACTCTAGAATGCCAAATCGATAAAAACAGTGCTCTTGGATTGTATACCCCAAAATGATAGTGTAAACTACTCCATATCAAATAAATATGGAACAATATTAGATTACTATGGTAACCAAAAGAATCTGCAAAAATAGGGTGAAATTAAAGTAGGGGTGACAATATCCTTCATATCATGCCCAAAGACTTCAAATCATTCTAGTCTACACATATAGATATAATTTATGCAATTAACACAAATTCTTATACTGTCCTCTTTAAAACCTAAATGTTAAATCAGATTCATTCATCAATCTTCCTAGACTTTGTCACTGGAAACTATGAGGCAAAGTATAAGTATGATATGTAAAGTAACTGTGGCACTAGTCTTTTGTCTGTGTTAGACCATTTTATAAGTTGTCAATATCTTAGGGGGGATTCTAGACCCCCATGACATTAGCCTTGGCTTCTGAGAAGTATATGCCTAAGTGGGACTGGCCCACCATAGAGCTCTGAGAGACTCCACTGGTGACTGATCTCTGTGTGGAGTGGGTTTCACCAGTCATGACTTCTTGGATCCCATCTGTGAGACAGCTGGCTCACCAGCGTGTTATACAGGGATTCATGCCCAGTTCCATAAGTTTGTGTACAATGCCTAAGTAGGTTATTGTGTCAAATGCCTTAGCCAGGTTGAGGTAGACAGTATGCATAATTTTACCCTCATCCATTGCCTTGGTGACCTTCTCAAATAAGTCCACCAGGTTTAGTAGGCATGACCCTACCGTGACAAAATAAAACTGGATTGGGACCAGTGTCTCAAGGTTTCCTGTTTCTGTTGATTATTTCCATAATAATTCATTACATGGTTTTGCATATCAGTCTAATCAGATTAATGGGTTTACAGTTTCTGGACTCTGTTGATGACCCGCCCTTATGAAGGGGGATGACCATTGCAGTCCTTCATTCTCACAACCTAAAGCCTGTTCTGAGACTACAGTTAAATAGTGACTCCAGTTGCCCTGATAGATCATATTTTAGGCTATTCAGGAGGCATCCTGGGATATTATTGGGTCCCACTGAGGTTGTGTTCTTGGCTCTAGCAATCACAACCAGGACCTGATCCCTTTTTATAGTTGGCAGCATTATGTTTGAAGGTATTTTTTGGGGTGGGGGGGTGGGTGGCGGGTGAGTGGGAGAGGTAAAGTTAGACCTGAATTTGGCAGCCAGCAGATACGTTATATTGTTCGTCTCAGTGAATGTGGTGCAACTAACAACCAGTTTGGTATACTGTCGTGTACTGCCTTTGATGTTTCTGACATAACTGAATAAGGTGTTATGGTTTCCTTTTTGCCTGAGAGGCTATCTTGACCTCAAAATTGCCTTCTTTGGTCTTGATAATCCCTCTTAGTTGTCACTTTAGTTTGATGAGGAAGTTCTTATGTTTTTGGGAGTTATATTTCCTGATTTTAGTGATGCCTTTTCCCCTTTTGTTATATAACCTGTTTAATTTATGATTCCACTGGGATGATATGTTTTTAGAGTTAGTTTTGGGCTTACTTCTGGTAGGTGCAGCAACTTCTATGTAGCCATTGCAATGGTTGTACAGAGGTTCTCTTAACAAGTCTGCATAGGTTGCTGTGCTGTCTGAGTTTGGAGGCAGCTTGAATTTTGACAGTCACTTAGTAAAAGGTGGTTTGTTTTGGGATAGTTCCTAATGTACAGGGTTTACTTGGGTTATCATATTGAGTTTTATTTGAAAGGAGACAGTTTTGTGATCAGACCCCCACAGGGAAGAAGTGAAACTTTGTGGGGGTGGGGGGGTGCAGCATTTTCCTCATATATTTATGAGTATCATGCCCAATATATTCAAACCTTTAGTGGGTGTATCCACTGCCTGGTCAAGGGTGTTTGTGTTTACAAGGTCCAGAAATCTCTGTGCCTACAAATGTGAGGCTATATAGGATTTCCAGTTTATAGAAGGGTAGTTCAAGTCCCCCATGAGTAAGGTGGGTGGTTAAATGGTGAGTGACTCCATTAGATTTAAGTATGAGCTAATGGTTTTGTGAAAAAAGAGGGTGATCTATAACTTGCTAGGATATGGTATGGGACTTTTTTCTATAGTAATTTGCACACAGAGAAATTCCAGTGCTTCATACTGTTTAACCAACCTACAGTTATACTTGCTGTTGATGTAGATCAAAACAGATCCACCTTTGGTTCTTGTCTGTGCAGCTCATGGTCTTAATTGTGGAAAGCACTGAAACTTTGCACTGCTGGAATACATCCTGTGGCTTTAAACCATGTCTCAATAGCTTCACAGATGTCGACCTTAAAGAGAGTGGAACTTTGTGTTTAAGCTACTGGCATTGAACAGTAATACCTTAAGGCTTCATTGGGTTGCCTTTGTTATGTTGGAAGGTTTTCAAATTTGGCATTGCCTAAAAAAGACTGTATGGGGAAGGATAAAGTTTTAGCCAATATTTGGAAGCCTAGAGGGGACAGCTGCAGACCATACTTGACAAAGCAACATGGTTTGTTGACTATGTTTTCCCATGCTGACAAATATTGTATTCCTTTAAAATGACAACAGAAACTAAGCCAATTATTAAAGTCAATTATATTTTGTTCATATTGTGGCATCATCTTTGATGAAGGAAGACTGCTGCTCAATGTTAGGCACATATGAGCCTGAGATACACGGTCAGGGATCAATAATGTCTCTCTTCATATATTCTAGAGAGGTACATCTCAGGCTATTCACACCTGCATGGACTATGATTGAATCATACTGGTACCTATGGTGCAATGACTTGAGTGCATGCACAACTTGGTGGATCCTGGCTCCAGATAGGCAACCAACCATTATCTTCTCTTTATCCAGCCTGGTGAGTGGAACATCACTGTGTTGCACAATAGAGTCCACTGTGACTAGAGACCTGGTAATGTGCTTGGTTGCCTTATGGGTTTCATATTTGGGGCTACACTGAATGTGGCTGTATGTGAAGTGTTGGGGGTTGTTTTTCTCCAGTGCTTATGGGTTTGCTGAGGATAAATTTTGCAGTTGGAAAGTTTTGGAGTTCTTTGGGGATTAGGAATGTTGCATTTAAGTGCTTCAGCATACATTGGTCTATGTGTGGTGGGTGTGATTTTAACAACCGGGTTTATATTATGTATGTTTGTACACAAGAGCTTTGCCTCCATTGACACTGTGTATGTACATCTCTTGTATATTCTGTTTCTGTAAGGATTAATTGGTTGTCAGTTAACATGAGACAATTGCTACATTGTCTCAAGATACCAATATCCACCAAACTGGCTATGGAGAAATTGGGAAATCACCCATCCATGTTGTCAGGTTCTATATTTGTTTATATATAAGGATGTGGTGTGCATTGGTTTACAGAGGGCTACTGTGGATACTTGCTGTGGTTAGTAACTATGTTATATGATATTAAATTTTAAAGGCAGTGCTCCTAAAACACAAACTAGCTGTTTTAAGCTTATCAATGAGCAAGATAGCTGTGCTATGCTTACTGGGTCACAGTGTAGTTTCGTATGTGGTTTTATAAGGAAAATTTGCTTTTTAGATGTTTACCTCTATACAGGGCACTGGTAACCACCACTGCACAATGAGCAGCTCCTCACAAACGTGTCAAACTTATGCAGGTACTAAAAGCACAGTAAACTGACTGATGAGCCCTTTGCCCAATAAAATGAATACACGTAGAGCCCTTCTATGTGCTTCACAATTCGGACTAGGCAATTTCCTAGTGCCACTAGATGAAGAATCCTAGTCCTCCTAATGTAAAAACACACAAAACTTTCCATAGTGTAATGCTATCACAAATAAACTTAACTAGCTAGACACTTAGAAAAGCGATTTCATGGCAGACAACTCAACAGCAAGAACAGTGAGAAGAAATGCCCTTTTCCATTAAGAATAACAGTTCAATGCAGCATATTAATTGAGAAAACAGGAGACATTTGCTTCAAAATGCTAAGGAAGTGCAATATTTGATTAAAAATACTTAGCTTGGCTGGATAGCACTGGATTCAGAATAATGAATTCAGAGCAAATAAATCAGCAGAATGGATGACAGGAGGTGAAATGCACTTTTGTCCCCCCAAAATATGCACAAGGAATGGCAATACATAATTCAAGATGTAATCATCAGTGTAGAATGGGAGGAGTTTTCAAAGCCCAATTTACAGTAAGAGTGAACAGGGAGTCAAACAGTTTTTGTTTTTGTGGGCCTTGAGTCTTATCAGAGAAGACAAGGCCACAGATATACTTTGTGTATTAACGTATCACTCAAGGAACAAATTTACTAATGAAAAATAGAGTGAAATGTGAGGCCTGGATAATTTGCCACAGAGAAAAAAAAACACTATGCCAAACAAATTTCTCAAAACAGAAACAAAATGCAGTTCTAGGCTAGCTGCCTTTGTGAGTCATTAAACCTAGCCAATTTCTCAAAGATGAGAACCAAACCCAGTATCTTATGTCTGTGAGGTAAACACCTTAACTATTATGCCAAATCTCAGCACATGCTGGAATCTAATATATGCATCAGAAAAAAATAGGGACCACTTAAATTTCAAAAACTACTATAGTTATAAAAATAAATCTAAAATAAAATAAAAAATGCTAACATTTCTTATATAGACATTGAGATCTAATTAACATCATAGCTTGCTCTCTAAGGTTGAACACAATAAGAAGTTATCTTTAATTGTATCAGCAAAGTGAAAAAAGAATATTGTAAATAAAAAATACTGTAAACTGTCAATAAAACAGTAAGTTGGTCACTTACTGGCAGAACAAAACTAATATACTTGCAAAAAAATGTGTGCAAACCATAAGAAAAGACATTTGTCAAAGCTCTATAGATGCATGAAAAAGCATACTTTATGTTACTATAGATATAGTGGCACAGTCATTCAGCCACAACCTCTTTTCCCATTTTTGCACATGGAGTCCAGGTGTCACTTCAACAGTCACAATCATCTAGAGACATGGTTCACACCACTGGGTGGCTAACCCTGCAGTGGTACTTCTTTTACACCACACACTTACATGCACACTCATACCTATGGCTAATTTAGAGTGTCCAATCCTCCTACTGCATTTTCTTTGGAATGTGCAAGGAAACCGGAGAACCCCAAGGAAACCTACATGAACAAAGAGAGGATATACAAACGTTACACAGAAGACACCCCAGACATGAATCAAACTGGGGAATATCTTGCTGTGAGGCAGCAACTGTTATCTGCTGAACCACTTAAAAAATGGTAGCTGCAAATAAAATGTAAAAAAAATTCATATTCCATAGCATTAGACAGCATATCATGTAGTAGTGCATGCAAGATTAAGGGAAATCTAAACAAGCCTATATCAATTCAATTAATTTTAAACAAAATGTTAGCATTTTGAAATAAATGGCCACAGACTATAGAGGTAGCAATTTACAAAGCAGATAGGGGAGTGGTCACATCAGATTCAAACAATTTTTGACTATTAACCTTACCAGTATTCTATATAAAAGTAAAGAAGGTGTGACAATAAAACTTAACAAAATTGCAGAGGAAGCCTATGTTGGTCAGGTATCAAACAGTATAGGTTAATGTCACTCATTTTGAAGCAGTGCTCATAACCAAAAAACTCAGAATAAAGCTAAAAAACAGAACTCAGATTAAAAGGTTGACACAACTCAAGCAAGCAAGTTACACTACAAAACTATTTAATGACATTAAGTACTTTTGTCAAAAGTAACCATACTTCATCTAAATGTGTACAGTTACAGTATTTAAATCACAGTTAGATTCAACAAAGAATCACTAACCAAATAATACAGCCTATGACCAATGACATCGTAAACATTTCCTAGCCTCACAGCAAGAGGTTCTCCTGTTCTGTTCTCGGCTGGAGTGCCTTCTGTGTTGAATCTGCATGTCCTCCCCGTGGTCGAATAGCATTTGAAAGACATGTGTGAATGGGCGTGCCTTCGCTGAAGGTTGGGCGTCAGGTTGGCAACTCAGCACCATAAAAATCTACTGCCAATCATTAGCGGACCGGAGTTCCGCTGTGGCGACCCCTAACCGGGAAAAGCCAAAAAGACAAACAACATGATACTATAAAAAGTAAATGTAAAAATGCATACCTATTTCTATCTACTTTTTAATTTCAATATATTACTTACAGAATCTGATTATTCAGCTTTTAGACATAATAGCCACATGAATTCCCTAACTTCTATTAATTCCTTCCATAAACCACACAACAGATTTCTTTCAATCTTTTCTAAGATAAAAAAATGTGAACTTTGAAAAACTGCCATAAATTTGTGCATAGATACTTAGGGCATTATTTACATCACAAGTAAAAATGCCATATGCATGCTTATATGTATGCTTCCTTAAAGTACATGTGCTATTATCCATGTAGTAAGACAAGTACGTTTTACACATAACCAAGTAAATTAAACCAATCATACCACCATTATAGTGGCCCCTAGCTGTTATAATCTTTATGTCTTCAAGTTTAACATGTCTTAAATTACAAATATAAGGACATTGTGAGTACATACCACAGCTATAGATACCAACCTTCATTTTCATGGCAGTATTTTAGAATATACTGATTTTCTACTAATGCTTTCAATTTTTACCTTGGATTTTCACCTACACATTTATGTTCTCATAATAAAAATAAATTCCAGTTTTGCTTAACATTGACAATGACATTTTTTTTTCTATACTATAAGTTTCAACCATGGTCTGATGGAAAATTCCTGTTTAGAACATATTAGCACATATCCAGAACCCAAAAGAGAGATAAATATCCCCAGACTACTTTTTTTTTTTTACTTCATTGAATACTGGATCAAAAAAGTCTATTAGGATACCTTCTCTGTTTAAACATGCTTTTAAAATTCTGAGTCTCAAATATAAATTGCCCATCAGATTGCCAATATGGACCATTTTGCTCTTAAACAAACTTTTTTTAAAACTGAGGGTGCCACCTTCTGTAATAAAGAAGTGAATTAGCAAAAGTTTAGTGTCTCTAAATGATTGATCCAAAACCTTTTCTTAATGAATCCTTATCAATAAAGGTATATAAATAGCTGATATCACTATCAGAAATGATAAGTGATTCTTAAAAATGTGTAGACATATTAACATAATCTAAAAATTATTTTAATCAATTGTGTCAACTCATAATAAAAATATCATCCATAAAAATTAAATATTTTGCAAAACTTTGAAAAATCAAAAATGAATGCAAGTTTATTTTCCCAATAATGCATTACTACATTGATGAATATGGGGTCATGAGTTTGTAAATTATTGTGCATAATATTTAATAGTTTTATATAATCATTTAGAAAGCCATTGTTTCCCTATACTAGAAATAAATTGATTCAAGTCAACAAATTGAGGGTAATTTCCATATCTAAAGTTACAATTCCATTTCTTTGAAATTATTGTCTCAAAAATCTATTCACATTAGTATTATTTTAATATTATCCTAAGTCTGTGTAGTAAGTATGAACACTGTTTGAATGTAATTTACAAGAAATGACACAATTAGTCCATATTTAATAAAAATGTCTCTCTTATGAAGAACATATTCTTGGTATCTTTGCCCCATTTTTGTATAAGAACTGTTTTGGTATCTTTCCCCGTTTTTGTATAACAACTGTTAATGTATATTTCTGTGATGGAGGAATAAGGTATTCTTGGACATTTAAGAACATTTTTAAACAGCTATATAAGATTTTGGTTTACTGGTCTATAAATGTCTAGCACTACACATCATTTCCCTTTGAATTAATTACTATTTACTATTTACCCAGTTGGTTATTTCTGTAGTTGATATAGTTTTTAATAACGACTCAGTATTATTTTCATTAATCAAAAAAGAACCACACTGCCAGGTAAAGCACTCTCCTTAAATGAACCAGTTCAAAAACAGAAAAGTAAAGAGTGCAACATGGGCTGTAGCTGAAGCACGAATTGCAAATAAACAAATCCAACAGGCTCTCCTCATAAAATAATATAATTCAAGTTGATGAATAAAATCCACGTTTATTGTGAAGCAATAAAAAACTGCAGAAGATAGTGAGCGCTTTCGCGTTGTTACACAACGCTTCATCAGACATAAAAAATAGTTTGCAAGGTAGATCATTAAATACAACTGTGTATCATGATGTCACAATCTCTTAAAGAGACAACCATATAAAAACACAATCAAATGTATAACATCACATTTATAAAAACATTACATAAAAGTCAATGCTTAAGAGGTCTGGAAGCTAAAAATGGTTTGATGGTGAGCCTATCGTTAAGCCCAAATCTATGGGCTTGAAGCTTCAGGATCCATTTACCTTCCCTTTCTTCAACCCTGTTTTTTATATTACCTAATCTACCATCAGTGTTAACTATTTCAAGAACCAAGAACTTAAATGTATGTGCATCACCTAGCTCCACAGCGTGTTTCGCAAGAGCATTCAACATATTCTTCTTGGTAATTGCATATATATGCTCCCTTATGCGTTCACGCAGGGATCTAGTAGTCATCCCTACATAAAATTTCTCACAGACTTGACAGTCAGCTAGGTATATCAAGTCAACAAATTGAGGGTAATTTCCATATCTAAAGTTACAATTCCATTTCTTTGAAATTATTGTCTCAAAATCTATTCACATTAGTATTATTTTAATATTATCCTAAGTCTGTGTAGTAAGTATGAACACTGTTTGAATGTAATTTACAAGAAATGACACAATTAGTCCATATTTAATAAAATGTCTCTCTTATGAAGAACATATTCTTGGTATCTTTGCCCCATTTTTGTATAAGAACTGTTTTGGTATCTTTCCCCATTTTTGTATAACAACTGTTAATGTATATTTCTGTGATGGAGGAATAAGGTATTCTTGGACGTTTACGAACATTTTTAAACAGCTATATACGATTTTGGTTTACTGGTCTATAAATGTCTAGCACTACACATCATTTCCCTTTGAATTAATTACTATTTACTATTTACCCAGTTGGTTATTTCTGTAGTTGATATAGTTTTTAATAATGACTCAGTATTATTTTCATTAAGCTTATTGTATATTGTCAGTTTCATTAAAGATTCTGCCATTTTTCAAGATGGATTACAAATATAACTGTTATAGTAGCAATGACAAAATGTTTAACATCAATAAGTATGGCATTCTACGACTTGGTAAACAGAACATAAATTATGATTATGAAACAAATGCTCAGATTTGAAAAAAAAAAGTATCACAATAAAGCATCTTGGGACAATGGTACACAGTATTCAAATTCAGACCACTGCATGTCTATCAAAGTCAAAAATCATTCTCTGTTCCATCTTATTTTAGTGGTCATATCTAGTCACTCCCAAAGACATCATCATCAGAATTTATTACTCATTTATATGGCCCATTATTGAATAAACTGCATATCAGTCTTTCAGGTCATCTGAAACATTAAAAACACACTCACCTTACTAAAAGTGGAAAAAAAACTTTAGGTTTGGAAAATAAAAGCTATTTATAAAGGGTTCAGTTATTGTCAATGTATTTTGCTTCTTCTTGGTTAGTCCCAGGTGAGCTGGGCTTGGTGTATATGCCACTGTTTAACCTCATTCTACTCAAAAGCAATGAACATACTGCTTGGAGAAAAAACATTGCGTGGCTAAACACAAAATGACTTGTGTGTATGTGTATACATGTGCTTGTGTATGTGTGTGTCTATGAGTGCTGTGTGTTTGGTTGACCATTGCATTTGTCGACAGCCAGAAGTAAAGAGCTGTTTGTGCAAATACCTGATGTATTCTAGGGGTGTGTGTGTGTGTTTGGGAAAATGTATGTGGTTAGGGTTATAGTAAGGGTTGTGTAAGGGCATAGGTTAAGAGTGTGTGTGATTGTGAGTGTTTAGGGTTAGAGTCATGGTTAGGTTGGGGATAGATTTAGTATATGTCTATGTATGTGCTTGTGTGAGCTATCTTGTGTAGTGGTAGTGTTATGGTAAGGGCTTTTTTAAAGTAAAGATCCACATTAGGGGCAGGGAGAGTGGGGGGAGGAAAACATAAACTGCATAGCTATATTTCCATATAAAAATAATAAAAAAATGAAACTACCCATTCACTACTTTGAAAAACGGGGCAGACCACATAGAGAGTGATACATTCTTTACCCTCTTTGTTCCTTCTAAGGATTGTAAGCAATTGTGAACACTCTTCTGACAAAATTTAGTGTGATTTCTCACAAAAATATGATCAAGTGGCAATGTTCTTACAATTTATAAGCATCCTTTCCCATAGGAAATCCCATACAAATGGTCTAATTAGTGGAACCATTCTCCATCTGCAAAACAGGCTCTTCTTATCAAAATAATAAACTAGGAGAAGGATCCTATAAGTCCTAAAAGTTATACAGCTAGTTCCCTGGATGAAAATGCTAACAAAGAGCTTATAGTTGATTTACTATGCAAACATGTTTCTTTCAGTACAGATCTAAAATGTGAAAATGCTATGCTATGTAAATTCTACATTTGTTTTTTTTTTTCTTCAGTAAAATTACAGAAATCTTGTAAATGCAATAATCTTTAATGAACAAGTATTTTGTTCTATAGAAAAGCTGCAGGGATTAGAAAGTGAAACTGTTTCATATCTTACATGTTAACAGATTGGCTTACTACTTTGACTGCTATTTCAAGTTGCAACCTATGTTAATATTATTTGGAGTTAGAATTTTCAGGTTATCTAATCTCCTTAGCATTGGGAGAATTTACATGGATTTAAAATTTTCAGTAAGGAGTAAGTGAAGGATCAGAACTCCTCTGCTTAATGTAGAAAAGAGAATTTGTCTTAAAAGGCAGAGCTAGCTGAATATTGTCCACTGTAGACAATTAAGACACCCTTCTCTGAAGTTTCATCAGCCAGAGTGGGACTGCATCTTTTAAAACAATTTAGTTAATTTTGCATTTTTCTCTCAGTATTCAGAAGACTTTAAGAACTGTGAGCAATGAAGAAATCTTCTAATAGACAGCCGATAAGAGCTGACATAGCCTGTTCTCTATAGACAATGAACTTGTAGCTATAAATTTTCAAGTTGTGTTTTGTAGTTGATAAAAATTTTAAAAGCCTGAGTTAAATAGATTAGAATTATCTTCAGTCAGTAGTAATAGTACGACTAGATAATCTGTTGTCAATGATTTTCTAATACCATCTGATTGTTAAAAATTATTTTATTTCGTATTTCACTGTGGAAGAATAGTTTTCTGTATATTTAATTTATTTTTTCTGAAGAAACTATTTTATTAGTCAATTTCAAAATCTTGACTGTGTTTTTATTAGCTTCGCTATGGGGAATTACACACAACTGGTAAATTATAACCCCTGGCATCCATGTTTTGAAGGGAGAGATTGCTGAGCTGTAACTATCACAAGTTAATAGTACTTCATTTAATTCTGTTTTAATTTAATTTAATTTAGTTCTTCATTTAATACTGTTAAGTACTTGTGTTTGTGGTGTGGACGATTGGTCCGGCTAGAGACAGCATGGTCCCATTAATAGTAGTAAGAGTAACAGCATTGAAAAATGTATTAGTAGCCACTTCTGGAAATAAGAGTCTGAGTGTGTGTGTGTGTGTGTGTGTGTGTGTGTGTGTGTGTGTGTGTGTGTGTGTGTGTGTGTGTGTGTGTGTGTGTGTGTGTGTGTGTGTGTGTGTGTGTGTGTGTGTAAGTGCAATAGTTTAGTCAAGATGAAGTTACTGTAAGCAGAGAAGTACTGTAAGACATTGAGCTGAGAGTGAGGTATATCAAATCCTCATAATGTGAATCTTATTTGAGTGTGAAAGACATTGGCCAAAGCCCCAGGCAAAAGTTTGCACTTGCAAAGCACTCTTAAGGCTAAGT
Source organism: Protopterus annectens (assembly GCF_019279795.1). Classification (NCBI taxonomy): domain Eukaryota; kingdom Metazoa; phylum Chordata; order Ceratodontiformes; family Protopteridae; genus Protopterus; species Protopterus annectens. The sequence continues at coordinate 1,354,228,500 of NC_056739.1, forward strand.
ATTTCATCCACACTGTTAGCAGCACAATGATTTCTAGAGCCACCCTACAAGTTGTTTGCTGGCAGAGGTATTGATTTTATATGACAACATTGTATAGTTCACAAAACAGTTTTATCACCAAAAGGTGGGTACCCTTGTATTCATATGGAAAATGTATAGATGTATAAATTGTACAGCAGTCACTTTATATTTTAATGTGGAGTAAGTCAGGACAAATGAAAAATGACCTCTGAAGAGTGTGGCAAGATATCAGCAATTCAACTAGTTAAAGAGTGTGACTCAAGTTACTTTTACATGCTGTTCTGACCAATGATGACTTAAGATCCATCTTGATGCAGTTAAAGTTCAGGGTACTGGATATAAAGACAGCCTGACAGGAGCTATATAAGTACCCAAGCATTAGGGCAACTGAATGCATGCAGAGAAAATATAACATAAACAATAAGATTAAATAAACAAGCAAATCAACATAAACTTGAGCAAAGCATTAACAAAGTAAAAGCTTAGCTTACAATCATTGACAATACACAACTACCCTGAAATATACCCAGCATTAAATGGTATCACTTCTTCATTCTACCCAAATTGAAACTGACACTTCACCAAAAAATCCTTGCTGCAAGTCAAACATTGCTGGAGCTTTACCATATTCAAACTGCATATCAAATAAAAGGAATTCCCTTCCCAGCTCACCTGAGACAACTCCACAGTGTAAAGGCATTTAAGTGTCAACTAAAACAACATCTCACAAATACTTGGACATGCACCTGTGCATTCTCAGGTTAGATTCAAAAGTACACATTGAATATAACTCTTATATTCTTGTGGGTCCCCAGGTTAGGCTAGACTTGTAAATGTATAGACTCTGATATTTACTCCTCAGTGGAGCGTCTTAATATCTTCACCACACTATTTTATTTCTTATCCTTTAAATTTCCTTTACTAACAAACTTCCTCCCCGTCCATCTGGTCTTTTCATCTTACCTCTTCTTTTCCATAAATGTTCTCATGCTTTCTTGAATAATACTTGTTTTTCAAGATTTACTAAATGAGACAGCCTCTTCTTCTTATAAATAATGTGCTGTCCTCCTTGCCTCATAAAGGTATAGCGTTGGAAGAAAGCTCAGCGTTCTCGGTAGGACTGCTGTATCAATGTATTACTGCTGGTATACCAAAAAGAGACAAAATCCAAGGTCCATAAACGCTGAAATGTAGTTTATTGATAAAAAACCAGTTAAAACGTCGACCTAGGTTTCGTTCGTGTCTCCGAACTTCTTCAGAACAATTAAAACAATACAAGGACCTCTTAAATACTTGACTTAAGTTACAATTAGTGCCTCAATTGTTCAATTAACTTCCCGCCAAAAGTATACAACCAGCAGCATCTAACAACCCACGTACTATCTTACCTATACAATATAAGTTATTAAAATTCTAAGTATACCTAAAAACAATATACATGAAACGTTAGGAACATTAAAAATGTATCTATCTACTCACAGTATAATATGACCCTATTCGTAATACTATCCATCTCTATTATAACTTCCTAAATAAACCTTAAGGGCTAAAATACTTGAATATAAAAAATATAATTATTAAATATATAATATACTTAGACCTATGACAGCTGGCACCCTCACCACCAAAAGAAGGCAGTGGTAAAGGGTCAGATGGTGAGGGCGGCTAGAATGGTCAGTGAGGAGGTGGACTTTGAACGGGAAGTTAATTTTATTGTTACTTTATTTTTGAATAGAGGTTACCCAAAGGATCTTTGCGATAATATCGCTAAAGAGGTATTAGACAAAAGATATACAGGATTTTATAAAGCTTTATTGCATTCTAGTGAAGTTATATCAGTTGATAGTGTAGTTGGTGATCATGTGGACATTAGGAAATTCGTTTTCAATAACATTCCCTTATATATTACCACTTACAATGATATAGCAATTAAAATCAAAAACATAGTGAATAAAAATTGGAATTTTATTAGCACAGATAAAACAATAGGGGAAAATTTTAAAGGGTGTGTAACTTACGTGTATAGAAAAGATATATCATTTAAGGAACTTTTTGAGAACCTGAACGTCAAATCAAAGAATTTTTCCAATAAACCCAAGGGTAGCTTTAAGTGTGGTAGGTGTTCGACATGTAGATATATGATAAATGTAGATAGAGTGGTGACAGTTAATAATCGGAATATAAATATAGGTCAACACATCAACTGTTACACCACTAATATTGTGTACATTGCCGTCTGCCAACAATGTGAAAGTTTTTATGTTGGCAAGACGAGTAGGCACTTAAGAGACAGAGTTAAGGAACATTTATTGGATATCAAAAATCATAAAACAACTAACGCCTTAGCCAGACACATAAATCAACATGTAGATCATTCCTTTAAGTTTTTTGGTGTATTACATTTGAATTTTGACGCACAGGGTAAAGTTACAAAATTTAATTTGGATTTTTTAGAACTAAGGATGCAAATATACCTTAATGCTCATCAGTCCCCCGGACTTAATGAATATATCAGTATAAAACCCATTTTATGGCTTAATAATATAAAAGGTTACTGATTTTGGTTTTATTTTATTTTTCAAAGGTGCACACCTTGTGGTAATGTACATTATGAGCAGCTTGTAGTGTCTTTGCATTTAGTATGACTTTTACACCATTTTTATACACTTATATTGTGACTATATATTATTTCAATATGTACAGTTTATTGCTGTTTGCACAAATTGTGATTATGTATTTTTTATCTAGGTCTAAGTATATTATATATTTAATAATTATATTTTTTATATTCAAGTATTTTAGCCCTTAAGGTTTATTTAGGAAGTTATAATAGAGATGGATAGTATTACGAATAGGGTCATATTATACTGTGAGTAGATAGATACATTTTTAATGTTCCTAACGTTTCATGTATATTGTTTTTAGGTATACTTAGAATTTTAATAACTTATATTGTATAGGTAAGATAGTACGTGGGTTGTTAGATGCTGCTGGTTGTATACTTTTGGCGGGAAGTTAATTGAACAATTGAGGCACTAATTGTAACTTAAGTCAAGTATTTAAGAGGTCCTTGTATTGTTTTAATTGTTCTGAAGAAGTTCGGAGACACGAACGAAACCTAGGTCGACGTTTTAACTGGTTTTTGCATCAATAAACTACATTTCAGCGTTTATGGACCTTGGATTTTGTTTCTTTTTGGTATGCCAGCAGTAATACATTGATACAGCAGTCCTACCGAGAACGCTGAGCTTTCTTCCAACGCTATACCTTTGTAGGTAATTTGGTTCTTGGTTTTGGCTCCTTGCCTCATAAGACATAGAAGTAAATTGGTACTAACCATACAATCACGCTTTTTCTTGCAAAGTCTGTTCTACTCCACCTACATCATGTCTAATTTACAGCATTCAATTGATTGTAGCCATGTCCTGTGTAAGGAGGGTGGTGTGGATACGTTACTTAGCCATTTGAATCAGTGAGTGTTCAGTACCCAACAGACCAGGGGAATGGCTGAGGCTTCTAACCCATCTGATCATGAGCAACACATCGGGTCAATAAACATGTGGCACTGTCAACAGGGATTATATCAATTTTAACATTTATGAATGAATGTTTTAACTCTTTACTAACAAAAAGGTCAGAGAACTATAGAAAAGCAGTGGGCAATGTCAATGATTTAATGCAGAACTAAGTATTTTCTTTAACAGATGGGTGGGTGAATATCAAATTATTACCTTTAAGTTTTGAGAAACTTTATGATTAAGAAAGAAACTCTCAGAACTTTGCCTGTGGATATCAAAATATGCCACAGACCAAGGATTATAACAGTACTGGGGAAAATAGAGAGAAAATGTGTGATCTTTAGTTAGACAGCAGGTGTAACTATGCAAGAAAATTGCACCTAGCAGAGCCAGGAAGTTTATAGTCAATGTTTTTTTTCTAGTTTTGTAGAGACAACCCAAAAATGCTCTTAAAAATCTAATTCTCCTGTCATTCTTATTAAAGTCCCCTAATACATGTATAGTAGTTTTGTAAAACTGTAAGAATAGATCTCTATCTTTTAGGCCATTTCAGAATTTCCCGACATATTAGGAGTGTCAGCCTGCCCCTCTTGTTCATTTTTGGAATTAAACCTCAGTGAAACTCACTTACTAGTATGACTAACCCCAGAGCTAAAATGAAGGGGAGAACTATCTGATGGATGAAGTGGTCCTATTTGTGGACAGCATCCTCTCTATTCCTATTGTATGGAGTGTGTTTACTCTATCCAAGAATGTTTCTTCATAAAAAATAAAATCCACCAGATATGTGCTAATCAGTCATCAACTAAATCCTCAACCTTATGCAAATAAGCAATATAGCATTTCTTTGGAAGTGCCCAGCTTTCAGCATCTGGGAGTTAATCATGTCCTATCTTCAGTACAGATGTAGGATGTCAATGCTTACAATTAGACTTTGTGAAAAATATACAGTTTTTTTCTAATCTGCAGGAATTGATTTTCTGAATGGATCTTCACTGCCCTGCTCAAGATGGTGTTGTACAGGTGCTATACAGGGGATCAAACTGCACATTCACCCAAAGCATCTATGTAGCAGGTAAAAAGAACTGTGTATTTTCATCTCTAACCAGGAAGCATGTAGCAGCAGGCCTGGTTCCACATTATTATGCTAGGGGACAAAGGCTGCAAATTTAGGTTCATAGGTTCATAGGTTCATACTAGGCTATCTGCCCGAGGGCATTTACAAGCCTAGCCCATAGTTTTGTGGCTTACGCCACCCCTTTAGTATGGGGAACTATACCCATTATTTTGCTGTGCCTCTGTTGAGCAGTGACACTGAGGTAATCCCTGGGGTATATCTGCGATCTCCCATCCATTGGTCAAGATTTCTCTTGAACAAGGCCAGCGAGGTGCTCTGCCTCACATATGGATTTTATTCCACAGCATAGGGAGTCTTTGGGTGATGAATCTATCCCTCCAGCACGTCCTATTAATAGCCGTGGTAAGTTTATGTCTCCCGCCCTTGTGGCTCTGATGGATCTAGATTTTTGAGGTGAAGCATATTCTTCAAATCTGGGTTTGACATGGCCTTGTTTGTTAGGCAAAGGTCACCTCTGAGCAAGCGGTGGCGACTGAATAGAGCTGGAGTTCTTTCAGTCGGGCAGCATAGGACAGATGTTTGAGACCCTTTATCCTTTTGGTGAGGAACTTTTGTGGCCTCTCCAGCTGCTGCAAGTGTCGGGTCAGATACATTCGAATGGGGCATTGTACTCAATCATTGGTCTGATGAGTGATGAGTATAGGGAGACTATGACCTCCTTGATCTAGATGAGAATCCCTTCATGATAAGGTGGGCAATGTAGAAGGTCTTCCTAACTACTTTAGCTACATGGGTGTCGAATGACAGACTAGTATCAACCTGGGTCCCCAGGTCCCTGATAACTTCTTCTGTACTCAGTGGATTGCCACCTATTTGGTAGCTAGGGGTAACCTTGTTTTCCCGAAGGGTATGACTATGCATTTTTGGCATTTAACTTTAGGCCGTGGCTCTGGCACCAGTTATCCGTTTCTGTGAGACCCTTCTGAAGGATATCTGTGTCAGATGTGTTTTCTACTATGGCCCAGTTTGCAGTCATCTGCAAACTTTGTCAGCCATAACCCTCCTGTGTTTGCTTGTACTTAGGAAAAGTAGATGCCAAACAAGAGTGGGCCCAGGACTGAGCCCTGTGGTACACCACTTGTGACAGGCTTTGAGTCTGACATGGCGCCAGCAACTCTGACCCTGTGGGTTCTGTCACTCAGCCAGTTTGCAACCCATCTTGTGATGTATGGGTTAACATTTAAGCTGATGAGTTTTTCAATGATACCCGAGTGGGGTATTGTATCAAAGGCCTTCGCCAGATCGAGGTAGGCTGTATGGACTGCCTTTCCCTCATCAATGGCTTTGGTGACTGTTTGAAAAAGTCAACCAAGTTTAGAAGGCATGATCTGCCTTTGACAAAGCCAAACTGGGATGGATCCAAAGTCTGCAAATTCCCTATGTCTTTATTTATGAGGTCCATTATGATCCTCTCCATGGCTTTGCAGATAAGGCTTGTCAAGCTAATGGGCGGTAATTTCCAGGGCGGTGGAGGCACCGCTTTGTGAAGTGGGACCACAGTTGCAGTCGCCACTCCCTGGATCCAGAGGTAAGACTATGATTAAACAGCTGTCCTAGCTGTGGGTTTAATCCTCGTTGAGTTCATGGAGCACACAGCGGGACACCATCAGGTCCCATGGATGCTGTGTTTTTGCTTTGGAGAGCAGTTCTCACTTGGGCGTTGGAGATGTTTGGGGGCTGCAATCGCTTGGTATAGATATCTCTCCTTTTGGGGAGGGGAGAAGTTTGCACTGAACCTGTCAGCCAGTATGTTGGCAATGTCTGTAGGATCAGTAATCTTCACATCATTTTGAACTAGTTCTGAGCATATCTGGGAGTTTCCTCCCAGGTTTCCATAGCTAAAGAAGGCCTTATGATTGTCTTTTGAGTCTTTAGCTATTTTTCTCTCAAAATTTGCTTTGGATGATTTTATGAGAGCTCTTAGTTTTTACTTATAGTGATCAAGGGTGTCTTACCTTTTAAGGATTTTGCTCTATCTTGTAGTAGCTTCCTCCTTTTGTTGTAGAGTTTGTTTATGGCTGGGGTCCACCAGAGTGGACGCTTGCCTTTGGTACAAAGAGTCTTTGTTTTGCTTGGGATTGCCTTATCCATGCAGTCCTGCAGGTGCTGGTAGAAGGCATTTGTAAGTGATTCAGCGGCTTGAGTACTGTTTTCCGTCGGCTCGGGGGCCTTAAAGGAGACCACACTAGTCTTTAGAAGTGTGAAGTCGGCTTTCGAGAAGTTCTTTACTGCGGTCTTTTTTATTTCAGGTGGGGGTGGGATGAGGACCTCCAGCGAGATTAGTTTGTGATCTGATCTCACCAGTGAGGGGTATACTTCGGTGTTGAACATTGTGCTCCCATGTTCATGATGATGAGATCAAGTATGTTTTCTCCTCTTGTGGGGATGGTGACTAGTTGTTCCATGGCATTTGAGTTTATGAATTCCAGGAACTTTTGGGCTAGGGTGTTTGGGCTTGAGTAGTGTTCCCAGTCTATATTAGGGTAATTGAAGTCACCTAGTATGATGGTGTTTGGTGATACATTTATCCCTCTAGTGTTTTCAGGAAGGCCATGTGAGGTTCCTGAGTTTGTGAGGGTGGCCTGTAACATGCTACAATTTGCAGAGCAGTCTTGCCTATGGTTAATTGCACCTGGATGGTCTCCGATGCATCGTGCGTTGCCACCAGTCTTGAGGTGTGGGTGTCTTTGATGAATATGGATACCCCTCCTTTCTTGGTATTGTCCGGATTTTGGGGCGGAACGCATGATAAGAGGTAAAACCTGATAGTGCTGGGGTGCTCTCAGGAGCCTTGAACCAGGTTTCTGTCACTGCACAGACATCGATGTTCTCCATACTGAGAAGGGCCTCGAGTGCGTGCATTTTGAGATTTAGACTTCTGGCATTGAGCAGCATTACCCTTAGTTTTTTCCTTTTTGTGTTCTAGGGTGGTAGGTTTAGAATTTGAGCCTTGCCTAAAAAGGCACTATGGGGTGGCAAGAGCCTTTGCCAATATCCGGAATCCCAGGGGTGACAGGTGCAAGCCGTCCCTTGCGAAGCAGCGTGGCTTGTCCAGCATGTCATCCCAGGCAGACAGACATTGGATCCCCTTTGAATGACACCAGAGTTTAAGCCAATTGTTAAAGCTGATCATCTTATCTCTGTATTGTGGCATCATTCTTGGTGAAGGTAGGATACTGCTCAAGGTCAGGGTCATACCTGCCTGGGCTACATAATCAGAGAGTTCCTCAATGCCTCTTTTCATGTAGTCCAAGGAGGTACGTCTCAGGTCATTTACACCAGCGTGGACAATGACTGAGTCATATTTGTACCTGCTGTTGAGAGACCTGAGTGCTTGCGTTTTGAGAGACCTGAGTGCTTGCGTTAACTTAGTCTTGTGCAGTCAGGTATAGTCAAGTAAAACTGCCATCCAATGGTAACAAACTGTGATGAAAAACATGAAAAATGTACAAGCTTAAACTTTGCTTCTAGATGTTTATAAATAAGTACAGGCTGTGGAAGGGAAGGCCTCCAACAGACCTTGATGAGAGAAATGGGTTACGGCATTACTGAACTACTAGTCATGTCAATATATCAAAGTTAAATACAGGTTTATTATTTTTCTCCACTCTATTATTAAACTCCAGTTATAGTGCATTGGTCTACTCCTGCAGGATGGGCCTTCTGGTTCTCCAGATATTCCTGTTAAGGAGTAGCCGTCCAAATGGATAAATTATGGTGTGGATGAATGAAAAGAGAAATGTTCTGTCATTCATTGGCTGATAAATTCTTCATGATATAGATAGTAAGCATATAGAGGCATTCTCACTATCTGAATGAGAAAAGTAAGGACCTACAGACTCCATCTGCTGAGCACCTTATACTTCTTCACAATATAGAGAGCTGTTTGCTGTTGACATCATGCAGGGTTAAAGTTAGGATTAGCTTTGTCCCTTTGTACCATCCTAGTAATGCTTGCTAACCCCGACTCTGCACCTTACCTTAAAAAACCCTTTTTGTAACAGTTCTACACAAGACAGACTTCGGCAGGCAGAGACATAGGCAGACTGAAAGACAGACAGTCGGGCAGACATACACAAGCTGTCTCTTTATTTAACCCTTACCCTAATCCACATAAACTCCCACACCCTCCCCATATAAACAATTTCTTGTTTCAACAAAACTGACATTCATATTAGGAAAAATTAGATTTTTTGAACATTTGCCAAAAAAATCAGCTGAAGTCTTTCATTCAAGGCTTCAGGACCATATATATTCATACAGACACACACACACATACACACACACACACACACACACACACACACACACACATATATATATATATATATATATATATATATATATATAGTTTCACTTCATATCGACGAAAGCTCATTTCATCGAATTTCAAAACAGCGAGACCTAATCATCAAAAACTCAAATCATTGAAAACTCATAACATCGAATCTCAAATCATTGAAAACTGCAAAGCAGCTAGAAATAACATCCCAGACATTGTTTACTACGTTTATGCAGGAGGCAAGCCCCCCTGCACCCCCCAAGGCTCACGCCCCCCAAAAAATTAAATATACCAACTCCAAGGTTGCACTATAGTGGGGTTAGGAAATTACCTTTTTCCTCCACTGTAGTGTGACCTTGGAGTTGGTATATTTAATGTACGGGGGGGTGGGAGGCAGAGCTCCCCACATGGGGGTGTGCATGGGGGGCTAGCCCCCCCCCCTGCATAAACATAGTAAAAACTCTGTGGGATGTTATTTCTAGTTGCTTTGTAGTTTTCAATGATTTGGGATTTGATGTTATGAGTTTTCAACGATTTGAGGTTTCAATGATTTGGTCACTCTATTTTGAAATTCAGTGAAATGAGCTTTCGACGATATGAAGTGAAACCGTACACACACACACACACACATATATATATATATATATGTATATATATATATATATATATATATATATATATATATATATATATATATATATATATATATATATATATATATATATATCTACATATATATTTTATATATGTATATATATATATATATATATATATGTATATATATATATATATATATAGAATATATATAGATATAGATAGATATATCTATATATATATATATATATATATATATATATATATATATATATATATATATATATATATATATATATATATATATATATATATATATATATCTTTATATCTGTATCTATATATAAATGGGTCTACTTATGTTTATTGAATGGACATTTCATGTAATTTCAAATAACTGACAACACTTCTGCGAAAAGTCACTATTCAGAAAGTTCACTTTTTGAAGGTCATTTATATGACTTAATGTGCTGCTGATGGTGCAAGGCATATAACTATGCAGTGCTGATGTACCTTCATGTACACTGTACCAATTGTGTGGCATGGCGGATACACTGGTAGGTATAGAAATATTCAGCATTTTGAACAGTAGTTTGAGAGCGCTCGTAGGTTTTTAGTGGAGATCGCACTGCAGTAAGGATTATGAAATCCATCCCTTCTTGTCACTGTAGTATGACCTCAGAGATGGTATATATAATTTGAAGAGAGTGTGAGGGGTGTAGTCCCCCACATGGAGGGTCAGCAGGGCTTCCTCCCCTGCAAAAACTGTTAAGACTATGTGTTGTTGTGCTTGTGTTCTATATATAGTGGTCATTTCATTTTGTTGGTGTTTGGAAAAGTGATTTTTTGGCATAGTGACTTTTCGCAGAAGTGGTGTCAGTTATATGATGTTCGGTGAAATGTCCATTCAATAAAAAGAAGTAGACCCATATATATATATATATATATATATATATATATATATATATATATATATATATATATATATATTTATATGTAAATCACAAATATAAAGACAGAGTAGGGGAGAGTGAGAAAATTATTACATGCTCAAATAAACAATCAAGGCAGGACATAAGAACACAGGTTTATTTTTACAAGTAAAAATAAAAGTATCTGTCTGCCTGGGATGACATGGTTGATGGACCACGATGCTTTGCCAGAGGTGGCCTGCACCTGTCATCCCTGGAATTCCGGATACTGGCTAAGGTTCTTGTCGCCCCTATAGTGCCTTTTTTAGGCAAGGTTTAAATGGCAAATTCTCCACCGCAACAGGAACATCCAAGCAAAAACTGAGGGTGATGCTACTCAATGCTGGAAGTCTAAATCTCAAAATGCACTCACTCGAGGCACTCCTTAAAATGGAGAACGTTGATATCTGTGCAGTGACTGAGACCTGGTTCAAGGCTCCAGAGAGCAGCCCTGCAGGCTATAACTCATACCACACTTTTAGGCCATGTAACCTGGACTGGAACACCAAAGGTGGAAGTGTGTCAATATTCATTAAGGATATCCACACCTCCAGGCTAGTTGCTCAGCATAACACAGTCGAGGTTATCCAAGTGCAACTAACTCTGGGCAAAACTGCAATCCAAATTGTAGCTTGCTACAGATCACCCACCATGCCCCAGGATTTCCACTCCTCTTTTCTTGATGTACTGGAAAATATTAGGGTTCAACGAAGCACCCTAATAATGGGTGATTTCAACTACCCCACCATTAACTGGGAAAACTACTCATGTACCAACTCCTTCACTCAACGCTTTCTGGAATTCATAAACTCCAATGCCCTGGATCAACTTATCCATACCCCCACCAGGGGCAACAATATCCTGGATCTAGTCATTACCAATATGAGTGACTAGTGTTCCACACCTGAAGTCAATGCCTCATTGGTCAGCTCCAACCATAAGCTAATTACCCTAGGTATCCACATCCTGCCTCCACCCCCCCATTAAGGAAACCATGGTAAAAAATTTCTCCAAAGCCAATTTTATGCTTTTTAGACAGAAGTGGGGAACTTCATGACACCCATGCAGATGGACGATACAGTTACGACTACTGAATCCTACTCAATTGCACTTTATAAGCACTTACATGAGTGCATGGATTGTGCTATCCCAAACAGAACCAAGACGCTATCCTCCAAGAAAAGGAAGCCAATCTGGTGGTCCCCTGCCATAAACAAACTGTACAACAGAAGGAAGAAACTCTTGCAAAAGAGAGTAAAATCACATGAGTGGAGGAGCTCCCTGGTCAGCCTCAGTAAGAAGCTGCGATCCCTGATAAAATCCTCCAAAGCTAGTTACAAAAACAAAATTGCCACTGATCCTAAAGACAACCACAAAGCATTCTATAGCTATGCCAAGAATCTCAATGGCAACACTCAGATCTGCTTTGAGATACAGCACAATGACACTAAATATACAGACCCAACTGATATTGCCAACATCCTGGCAGATAGGTTCTGTGCTAACTTTACCCCCCTCTCACTCCCTAAAGAGCCCATCTGTATACCAGAAGAATGCAAAGTTCCTGTAATCGCAGCTGCACAGGTAAAAACCACACTCTCCAAAGTCAAGAACACAGCATCCATGGGACCAGACAACCTCCCAGGCTGTGTTCTACATGAACTATCGAACAAATTGGCACCCCACCTAAGTACCATGTTCAATCATAGCCTCACCTCAGGCTTTGTGCCTGCTGAATGGTGCACAGCAACAGTTATCCCACTCCACAAGGGGGAGCCACCACGGACCCCAGAAACTATCGCCACATTAGCCTGATGAGCCTGGTCTGCAAGGCCATGGAACGTATCATCATGGAACTTATAAACAAAGATATTGGTAATCTCCAAACTCTGGATCCCACCCAGTTCAGGTTTGTAAAAGGCAGATCATGTCTCCTAAACCTGATAGACTTCTTTGAAGCAGTCATCAAAGCTGTAGACAAGGGTAAGGTGGTTCACACAGCCTATCTAGATCTTGCCAAGGCTTTTGACACCATCCCCCACTCTGGAATTATAGATAAACTCACTACACTAGGTATAAATCACAAGATGGGTTGCCAACTGGCTCACTGACAGAACCCACACTGTGAAAGTAGCAGATTCCAAATCCGACTTCAGACCAATGACAAGTGGAGTACCACAGGGTTTAGTCCTGGGTCCTCTCCTGTTTGGTATCTACTTCTCTGAAGTACAGGCTAACACAGAATGTCTTTGGCTAATGAAGTTCGCAGATGACTGCAAACTAGGAGCCATAATCAAAACTCCTAACGATGTGGATATCCTACAAAAGGGACTCACTGAGACAGATGCCTGGTGTCAAAGCCATGGCCTCAAGCTCAATGCCAAAAAGTGCATTGTCATCCCCTTTGGTAAAAACTCTGTACCCATGAACTACAACATAGGTGGCAGTATACTTAACACTGAAAGCGTGATAAGAGACCTTGGGACACAGGTGGACAGTAGTTTCTCCTTTGATAATCACATTGCCACAGTAGTCAGGAAATCCTTCTACATGGCACACCTCATCACAAAAGGTTTCTCATCCAGAAAAAGAGAGGTCATTGTTCCCCTCTACTCATCACTCATTAGACCCATTATAGAGTACAATGCCCCTTTTGGTATGTACCTTACAAGACATCTACAACAACTGGAAAGGACGCAGAAATACCTCACAAAGAAGATTACCGGCCTCAAACAGATGCCCTACGCAGACTGTCTCAAAAAACTCCAGCTTTACTCCATCGCGTATTGCCTACTCAGAGGTGATCTCTGCCTAACATACAAAACTATGTCAAACCCAGAGTTGTTGGACATGCTCCACTTAAAGAAATCCCAATCCCTCCGAGCTACATGCTCTAGGGACATAAACCTTGTCACCACATTAAACAGAACATGCCGGAGGGATAGATTACTGTCCCAGAGACTTCCCATACTCTGGAATAAGCTACCTATCTATATCAAACATAGCTCCTCATTAGCACTCTTCAATAAAAATCTTGATGATTGGATGGGAAATAGGAAATTCACCCCGGGGATCACCTCTGTGGCTCTGCTCGACAGTGGCACAGGAAAATAATTTTCTTGGGTGGCAAAAGCCAGGGTACATTTTTGGCTGGGCTTGTATAGGCCCCAGGGCCAATAGCCTAGTACCTACCTATGAACCTATGAACCTATGATAGCTCTTGACAAATAATTCTTCTTTGGGTGGCAAAAGGCAGGGTACATTTTTGGCTGGGCTTGTATAGGCCCCAGGGCCAATAGCCTAGTACCTACCTATGAACCTATGAACCTATGATAGCTCTTGACTTTGTAGTCTCAATGTAGCATTAGAACTTCAATAGGCACTTAAATAATTAAAAAAATCAAAATGAACATATTTATATAATAAAATGTGCACCTTAGGAAGGCTGGAGCAGGGCTCATACCTGGTCTGTTATGAGACCCTGAGCACAGTCTCTCCTTTGTAATACAGTATATAAGAGCAGTATCTTTTGTATTTAAGAATGTTGTGCTATTCTGATATATTTTTTTGTAACTCTTAGGCCTTAATTATCCTCTCTAGTAATTCCATACTTTTAGGTTTGATTTTGTGATTTAGATATGGTCATCAGTTTAATATGTACAGCAGCAAACAGACACTCAGGCCTTGATTGACATCCACTGCTAAGATACTGTGAACAATATCAATCTTTTAACTTCGACTTACAGACCATGATCCTAAAGTAGATCCTAACCTATTTGCCTTGGACTTTTCAGTTCCACTATGCTTTGTCAAATCCTTGAAAAGTTTTGATTTGGATATATACTCTTATATAAAATACACCCAGTAAAAAAACGTGTCATTAAAACTTCAAAACATCCTCCTGAAAAGTAAATAAATAAATAAATAAAAGTATATAAACTAAAATACATTTGAACTGTGACCTTCTTCACGTCTATCTCTCTACTAAAAACAATGTATTTTTTGTTGTGGTCTCATCCTCACATCCCCAGTGAAGTGCATTTAATCTGCCCATGCTCAATCCCACGGAAAGCCATGCCAGTGTCTGTAAAAGAACAAGAACAACATCAAAGTTATAGCCAGTATTAGCTGACTGAACATTGTCAATGTCAGTTTTCCTACTGAGCCATGTTAATGGTTAGATGGTTAAACGAGTCCCATTTTGTGTATTATACAGCTCCTTCCAAGATTATTGAATATCTTTTCTCAATACCATAAACATTCAGAATTTAACTTCTTTCAGAAATAGTCTTCATACAATATGGGAAGTTGAAAATATCTATATGACTTTACGGCTTACCTCCACTGTACAGATTTTCATAGGATATCCAGACCTTTGCCTCCTATTTTTGGTCTGTGTTTCATAAAATTGTGGTTTTCTAGGAAATTAGTGGCAAATCATTAAAGACTGAAGTTAGAAAATAATGACAGACATTTGAATTTCAGACTTCATACCCTTCATTTACCTTGTATGAATGACTCACCACTGCAGCTCACTGTGCAAAACTCAACTACAGTGAGAAGACTTAGGACTGAGGGAGTGGCAACATCTCTGCCTGGTTCCCTCCCTGCAATCTGATCTGAAGAAAAATACATGAGCCCTGTGAACTGCTGCACCCATAGCACTGTGCTAAACCTCATAAAAATATAAAATTCCACCCAACCATTCCTACATACATAGCTTTTTCCTTATACATATCGCTCCTACAATATGTAATGCACAGAGAATGCATTTATGCATGCTGCTACACTGCAATCTGTTAAGCAGCACAAATCCAGATAAGGGACTTAATGCCAGTTTGTGTTATGCAATGGCATCAACAGAGGGAATTTCATGAATTATGTTATCCCATTAATAATATCACAGCAGGACACAAATTGGTATATTGGGATTACACTGCACTAACAATTATTCATGAATCTCAGAATTAGTATTAGTGTGAGTGTGTGTATGTTTGTGTGTGTGTGTGTGTGTGTGTGTGTGTGTGTGTGTGTGTGTGTGTGTGTGTGTGTGTGTGTGTGTGTGTGTGTGTTATGTATTTATGTGTATATATATATATATATATATATATATATATATATATTTATGTATGTGTGTGTGTGTGTGTGTGTATGAGAGATGTATTTATGTGTATATGTATAAGTGCACTGATATGAATAAGGTATGTGCATGTACGTGTTGTGTGCACCTAGTATTGAAAGGTGTTGCACTTACAGAATGCCTGTGCATGCGTGTTCCTTCTCTCCCATCAAAATGAAGTACGTTACAGATGAGCAACTGCTAATGATGGCTTTCTCATCTCTGACATCTTTTTCTCTAAATACTTTTGAATGTCACTGGACATTTAACCAATAAACTTTTTCTTGGTTTTACAGCTCAGAATTTCAACTCAAAGAATGACTGTAGATCAAGTATTGTTCACCTTCCTGAACTGTATACTTAATTAAACTTTGGGTTATACCCATTCATTAAATAAAATATTTCAGTACGGTCGAAGAGACAAAAAATTACCACCACATTTATTTTGTCAGTTTCTTTTCAAGAGCCATTAAGATGTAATATTATACAATAGTTAAAATGCATGTGAAATGTACTTTTTAACAAACCATACAATAGATCTTTTCTGTCTAAAATTCAGATCCATTTTTCTATGTCAGCAGTTGTGTGCCCTTCAACAGTTACTCTGTTTTATAATATGCCCACACAGAAATCTTAATACACAGTAATATGTGCCAGAAATTATGCAGTACTTTTCTATATTTGCACTTGCAGTGTTTGTATCCTTCATTCTGTATACATATTTTATATCATACCATTGATGAAAACAGTATTTTTGTCGGAAAGTGTTTAGTCTTATCACTGGAGCATCACATTGAGGAAATGAACAGTAAAAAGGAAACAGTTTTGCTCAGGCCCTGAAATAAAATTATAAAGCAATATGTATTCACCTAATTCCGCAGCAGGGCTAGCCACCACCTAATTAGGTTTCATGTACTTGTCTGCATTAATTCTTTGATGTGACATGGCTGTATATACCTTATACCCCCAATTTGTGCTCTGTTAATTTGAATAGAAGTACTCACTACACCATTTTTTATCATTAATTGACTTTTAGTTGTACAGAATGATGTTACTATATGCAGTCTGTATCCTAGGACCATGATTAAATATACCAGGTTGGCATTATCACCAGGAATTACTCTATAAGCAATCTCATTGTACTGAATATATCACAAAGACAGAAGGTACTGGGAAGCAGCATCATTATAATGGAGAGAACCCCCCCCCCCCGCTATTATATCCCTGTGGTCCTAGGACAGGAGGGTCAGAAATGTATTTCATTTCTAAACATTACTGTTTTGCATCAAACCAGTCAATTGATGAAAGATGTTTTAGCCAGCATTATTCCTGTTGTTTCCCATGCCTACATTTAGTGGATTCTGGCATTGTCTACCTATCAGATGGATGTCTACCTACAATGGACTATAATCCTTTAAGAAACAATAGCTGATTTTGATTATGAATATATATTGGAGTGCCACTAATCATCCTTACGCATGCACCTTTGCAAATGCATGCTATGCATTTATTTATTGTAAAGTAAAATAGTTCTTATTGTGGTGGCCTTTTAGTGCTGATCAGTAATTATAAATATATCTGTTGTATGAAGACATATTTTAAGTGACAATTGACAAAAATAAACATTCATATTTTAAGAAATGAGACTGCTACAAATCTAAAATGCAGTGCTGGAAGTCAAACTAAAATACAGTGAATGACTGCATCTATAGTTCACAAATATGTTACTCTGCAGTACCTAATTTAGTGCTCAGTCTCTGTTCTCATCACATCCCACTCACTGAATGAATTTCTTTACTGCCAACACCGCCATTATCTACGCCAGCATTCCTCGGTACAACTCCCTCTCTGTTAGTGCTTCTGGCAGTGGGGGAATGCAGAACAACCTACAGTGGCTGTGTCAGGGAATGTATATTCTAGCCTTCATGGTCATTAGATCTTTACACTTTTCAGCAGGATTACCTTTTATTTGAAAATTTGATAAAGTCCATTGAAACTCTGCTTGAGACAGATCCCTGCACAATGAGGCAGTTTTGTGATCCTGCTATAGTATGAACATATTTTTATAATCAGAATTTTAAATTAATCTGAAATCTTCAGGCTTGTACTAAACTACATACACTTAATCTTCAGGCAATAATTTTGTCAGCCTTAGACTGTGACACTATGAATCGTACAACATCTTGTTATATTTTCCCACATTTTGAAGGTCAGCGATAATAAAGAGCTGAGAGAAATTGAAAATAAAATTGGTATTTTATGTGTAATGCCACCACTTTACACATTTGAGAAGTTTCATACATATTCAATTTCACAGTTTGCATCCCACATGAGAAAAAAATGGCAGTGATTTTTAGTAATATAGTTGTCATATGGAAGGCATGCAGATGGCATGAAATGAACTGTTAAAATCAGTACTACTATGTGAAAATAAGAACCAATAATTGCATATGTATGACTATATAAGCCATGATCATGTAAAACAGGATTAAATAGATTTTGCAATGACCCTACATAAAGATCTGTCAAAAAATAGGACTAGCTCACACAACTAGTTTCAAAAAAACCTTCAGGAATTCTTGAAAAGAAATGGCTATCAGCAAATGTGAACTGTGGTTGTATCTTGCAAAAATGATGAGGTAAACTAAGAGAGCATGTTGCTAAATGCATGCATGTATTCCCGATATATAAAAAGTACCACACATATTGTATCATTTGTGCATCTTAACTACTGTGTGTGTGTGTGTGTGTGTGTGTGTGTGTGTGTGTGTGTGCGCATGTGCGCGGGCAGCATGGAGATGTGTGGCAAAGCAGAAAATCTCATTACACTGCAGCAGAATCTTTAGGTTCACTGGCCGTCTTATTTTTCTGTCACAGAATACAACATTTAATGCAAATAACAGTACAGTTTCATCTGCAAAAGAGGACCTTACTTTCCAAAATTATCAAGTTTCCAGTATGGTGGAGGAGGTGAAAATGAGTTTGACTTATGGATGGATGCGGGTAGCTAGTCCCCTAGGCTAGTAGGAGTATGAATCAGGACCATATCATTTCAAAAAACACTGTTTGACTGAAACAGATTTTGCTGAATTATACTTACTGAATAGCTGCATGGGTGCATAACTACTACAAAAATTACAGTAAAATGCATAAACAATGAAAACTCATATTGCAATATATAGGTAAAGGGAATTGTGGATGTATATAAGTATTCACTAGAAAAATAAGTTATTTCCTGCTTCTTGAATATCTGCAAACTAGTATTCTGTAACTCTAATTTCGATGAATATTGTTATGATAAAACAGCATTTATTAAAATGTCATGATCTGATTAAAAAACTTAATGTTTGGCCTCTTCCTATAATGAAAATGCAGAAAAATGCATGACATGTCAGTATGCTATGAAAACACAATTATTCTGAGTGTAATGATTGTGTGTGTGTGTGTGTGTGTGTGTGTGTGTGTGTGTGTGTGTGTGTGTGTGTGTGTGTGTGTGTGTGTGTGTATATATATATATATATACATACAAATAGCTACAATCTGATTTGTTGATTTTATATATATTTATATATACATATACATATAAACATAGTATTTGATTTGTTGATTGTGAATAACATCTTCCTGTATTGACTGATCCATACTGGTTGACACTGCATAATTTTGATAGTTTTGCAAGGCAGTGGGCCGGATTTATGAATGCTTGCATGGTGTTGTAGAGTAGTGTAAGACATCAAACAGGCAATATGTCTGCCATGCGATCTAGGAACAGCCGGCAGGGACGTGCACGAGAGCTGCTAAAGCTACTCTTGCACCGACAACGTCATGGTATGCAAATTACCTCATTTGCTGCTGAAAGCTATGCAAATGAGGTAAATTTGCAATCCAGGAAACACTAACCTGTCCGTGGAAGATTAGTGTTATCTGCAGAAATGTACTCTGTTGGTAATGGAGTACTGTTCTGCAAATAGCTAAACAGAGCTATGACAGCTCCCAGTAAAGGATGCATACAGTTGAGGAAGCATGCCAATAGCCAAATATAAGGCCATTGGCATTTATAAATGTTTAAAAATATTAAAATCTAACTATTTTTTCCCCCGATCTCTGATGTTTAAGCATAGATCAGCACAGCGCAAACGTGCGGTGCTTTAAAAAACAAGAAAATAATTAAAACTAGCCAAACATAGGCATTTTCACTAAAAAGCTTATCCTGTCATGCAGCTGAATGGCAGGCTGAAGACAACATGACCACTGAGTAGTGGTTGCTAAGGGGGGGAAGCTCAGTGTGAGAGATGTAACCATGCATTAGTAGGCAATCCTATGCAAATGAGGATAAGGATAGTGAATCCCAATTTTCCCCAGCATGTGAGCCATGTCCCAAGAGTGTAAGAGTAGAGGTAGGTGAGTAGTAGAGTAGAATATAGGTGACAACATGAGGGGGTATGTCAGAAAGGCTGTAAGCTAATTGGCGCACAGTGGCTTGTGTTTGCCCTGAGTTTCTCAGGATTGTAAGAGGTGTGTCTACAGTTGTCCTATTTGAAAACCTGAAATCAAAGGTGCACACTGTTAAAAGATCAGAAATTTCTTGCAAACATGCACACAGCATGTGCGCTCATGTGTGCTCATGTGCGTGTGTGTGCGCGTGTTTGTGCGGCACTGCCCCGGGTGGAAACAGAAAGTGAAAAGGAAGGAAAAGAAGTAGTAGGAAGTTAACCAAGGAGAACTAGCAGAGCTGCCAGGTGAAATATATCAGAATCAGCCAATTACACAGGCAGCAGACTAGCCCAGCCCAGCACTTTAAACTCTGCAAACAGCATTCCCCCCTGTTTTTTCCCCAAGAACTCTGCAACACTGCAGTATACAAACAGGAAAAGCTTAAAAAGCTTATGTCAGACAAAATGTTAGGGGCTGCTCTTGCTATCATAAACCAACATGTGCAAGGTGCTGAGAGTGGTGATGTTGTGAATGCTGCTGAGCAACCCACAGTGAGGAGATGGAGAAGAGTGTACAGACCCAGGGTAACCTACCAGGGGCTACATGAGCTGGAGATAATGGAGCACTATAGGGTGGACAGGGACCTCCTGCAGCAAATTATTGAGCTGTGCCGGCCACGCCTCACACACAGAACCACCAGAGGGGAACCCATCCCAGTGGATACCAAGGTATGTGTTGGCATAAGAATACTAGCTACAGGTACCTTCCAGAGACCAACTGGTGATATGATGGGGATTTCACAGGGATCAGCATCCAGGGTACTGCACCAGTTCCTGGATGCCATGTCAGCACATGTTGGTGACCACGTGTATTTCCCCAATTCCCGTGAGGCACTGGCCAGCAATATGCGTCTTTTCCACCAAATAGCAGAATACCCTGAGGTAGAGGGTGCAATAGACTGCACACACATACACATCAAAGTACCACCCGGTGAGCAGGGTAGGGTTTACATCAACCACAAGGGCTTCCCCTCCATCAACTGCCAGGTCGTGTGTGATACCCAGGGCATAATAATGAATGTGTGTGCTGGCTGCCCTGGAAGCTATCATGATTTCCACATCTGGCATCTGACGCTGCTGTACCAGAGATTTGCCAATGGGGACATCCCAGATGGTCACCTAGTGGGGGATGCTGGATGCGCACTGGAGCCGTGGCTGATGACACCCATCAGAAATGCACACACACCTGATCAAGAACTCCATAATGAGGCACACTCACAAACAAGAAACATAATTGAGCATGTGTTTGGGATGCTCAAGTCATGGTTCCGGTGCCTGGACACATCTGGTGGAGCCTTGCAATACTCACCAACTACATGTACCCAAATTGTTATGGTATGTGCCATGCTACACAATATGATCCTTCGGAAACAGCTGCAGCAGGAACAGCATGGGGCAGGGTCAAACAGCCCCCCACCATTGCCAAGGCCTGCACAGGCACAGTGTGACTCAGAGGAGGAACAACCTGAGCCTGCCCCAGTTGGCAGAAGTAGGCCTGCCCAGTATGACCTAGCCTTGGCAAAGAAGCAACACATAGCACATACACTGACTCAGTAGGAACCCTGGAAATGACACCTCTCTCTGACTCACACATACAGTAAAAGGGATGCCTAACTTGACACTACCTGTTTTCAAACATGTATAGGGAGTGTACTATGTGCATCCGACATAGGCAGCCCTGCAGCACCACCTGAGGCATAAGTGCCCTATTTTAACCAATATAATGCACTGCTAAGCACATTTTACCAGTATTGAGCATATTTAAATACATTTGGGCATAGCTGCACACCGAGCTAACCAGCGCAACATCGGGCAAAGTTGGACAACGTTGGGCAAATTCGAGCAAAATCGGGTAAACACGCTCACACCTGCTTTACTGTTCCTTAACCAGTCAGGTCTGCCCAACATGAAAATAAAAAGCAGTGACAGGGCTCAAACTCAGGATACTGTGCACTATAGTTACAGTACTGAACCACTAAGCCATGACAGCATTTCACTGGCACAGACACAACTTAAGTCACTCACACATACCAGTTGAGGGGGGCACATACCTAGCAGTCACAGCCAGCAGGACAATTGTAGACAAACGCAAACACAAACAAATGCTGTATCATGTCCTCTGAAAAGGCATATGAGTAACCTCCCCCCAGGCCTATGCAGACAGATAACAGCAGGCCAGGCAGTGTGATGTGGGTTGGGTAGACTATGAAGTCACAAACTAATATGCGTGTAATTGGAAGCTAAGATCTGTAGTACAGTAGTATGCCTCAAGCCAGTATGATAGGCAACAGTACAGACTGAAATGGAGTACCTGACATAGCAGTGCAGGCCTAGCAAATGTGTATACGCGTCATGTGTACCCCTCATCCTATGTACACCTACAGTAACAATCAGGTGTGCCCCCCCCCCTGGGTAGAAATGTACAAATAATAGCTGTCCCCCCTGTATGTAGAAATGTTAAGTCTATGCAAATTGACTTATGGAAGCCCTGCAGGCACAGCATGCTTCCTGTCGATGTACAACACAAAGGTGAGCCCTGAAGTAAAAAACTACTTGATTTTTCACACACATATAGTATATATGCCCAATAGTGTGCATGCTCTCACACTTAAACAAATTTAGCAAATTTCAGTCAGCAACATCCTGAAAGGTCATACTGGGCATGCTCACACACTTAGACCATGTCTGAGTACAGCAGTGGGCCACACATATCTGGCAGTTGCAGTTCTTACTCCAGACACTTGTCACTATTCACCAATCTTGCCTTGCGCACACAGTGATATGAAAACAGACCCATATAATATATTGGACCCCTGTCATAATCAAACTATGTACTACAAGTACTTAAGTTGCTCAAAGAAAGTGAAAATTCAAAGAAGATCAATAAATCTCCGATCAGTATCATCAAGAAACAATGAGCACTCCTAACATTATCCAAGCCATGTTCTGGCAAAAATATTGCCAAAGAGTTCATAGAGAACCATGAAACTTTCTTTCGCTATGTCATAAATATTAATGTAAACTCATATATGTTCTGAGTCAGTGCAAAGTGTAAATGAATACATGTACATGACTGACATTGCCAACATCTTGTCAGACAGGTTCATACATATTTACCCCCCTCTCACTGATAAAAGGGCCAATTACCATACCTGGAGATTGTGAAAACCCAGATACAATGGTTAAACAGCTCTATCCAAACCTAAAAACATGGCATCTATGGGATGACATGGTTTCCCTGGCTGTTTCATATGTGAACTCCAAAACAAACAGACCCTGCACCCGAACAGTCTGTTGAGACTCACCCTCTGTATAGGATATGAAACTGCTGAATGGGTTACAACAATGTTTGGCACACTCCACAAGTGTTGGTGCACAACAGAACATGGGAACTATTGTCTTAAAAGCCTAATAAACCTGATCTGCAAGGCCATGGAGTCCATCATTATAGAACTCATAAACAGAGCTATTGGGAGCCTACAAACACCCAACCCTACCCATTTTGGTTTGGTCAGAGGCAGATCATGGTTCCTAAACCTGCTAGATAGTTTTCAAGACAGTTACTCAGGACATACATCAATGAAATGAGCTATACACGACCTACATAGACCTTGAAAAGCCCTTTTCCAACATCCCACACACATATCGTATCCACAAAATCAACAACCTGTGCATAAACACGTATGTCATCTGATGGATTGCCAATTGGGGCACAGATAGATCCCACAAGGTAAGAATTGTGGTCTCCCTGTTGGACTGTAAGCTGGTAACAACTGCTGTCCCCCATGGCTCTGTCCTGGGACCCCTCCTGTCTGGTATATACTTTTCAGAAATACAGTCAAACACACGAGGGCTATGGTTAGCAAAGTTTGGGACAACAGAGACATCCTTAACAAGGGTCTCAGTCAGACAGATGTGGTGTCAAAATTATGGCTTCGAGCTACAGTCATACAAATACCACACAGGTGCCAACACCCTAAATATGGAGGTAATAATAAGGGATCTATGGACACATGAGGATTGTCATCTCTACTTCCAGAAACACATCCACAAAGTGGTTAGAAAATCATGCTATGTGTTCCCACAAATTGCCAAGGTCTTTGCATGTAGGTCAAATGAGGTTCCCTCTACTCATCAGTCATCAGACCCATCAGAGAGTATCATGGCACACTTACGATGAATCTGACTAGGCACCTTCAGCAGCTGGAAAGACCACTGAAGTACCTCAACAAGAGGATTACTGGCCTCAAACAGTTGCCCCATGCAACAAGACTGAAGTTAACTCAATCTGTACTCTGTTGCATACTGTCTACTCAGGCGATCTCTGCCCAACAGACAAGTCCATGTCCAATGCAGAACTGATGTACATGCACTATCTGAAGTAAACCCAAGCTCACTGTGCCACATGCTCTAGGGATATCATCATCACAACAATAAATAGAACATGTTGGAGGGATACATTACTAACTCACAGACTTCCTTTGCTTTGGAACAGGCTCCCAACCTACATTAACCAGAGTCCCTCACTGACACTCTTCCAGAGGAGCCTTGATGAGTGTATGTGAAACTGAACTGTCACACCATGGATCACTTCATCAGCTCTACTACACAGATGCCTAGGGAACTAACCCCATGTGTGGTGATAGCTGCACACTCTGGCCATACTAATATATGCCTTCAGGCAGATAGCCTATTACCTACCTATGTACCTATATATATGTAGGGGGAACACAGTAGAATAAGCCAAAGATGGATGGGCAGAGATATGTGTAAGAGGGTGACCATGACAGGGAGCCATCCAGGACTGTCCCACCCAGCACATATCCCAATGGCACAAAAGACATGAGGTGCACATCTCATCCGCTGTACATAATAGCCACCAGTATCTGTAAGCATTACAATGTATGTGGTCCATGTGCCTGCTGTACAACATGACTGTACAATGAAGTACACATCTACTATCTGCAGACATGTACCTGTCACACAGGTTCATAGGTATGTAGTAGACTATCTTCACGAAGGCATATATTAGCCTAGGCAAGTTGTGCAGCTTTCACCACCCCATTGAGTAGTCTCCTAAGCCCTAGTTCTAATAGTTAGTACCCTAAGCCCCTTTCTAGTGGGGCTGCTGATGTGATTCCTGGCATGAATTGTCTGTTTCCCATCCACTCATCAAGGTTCCTATTGAAAAGTGTCAGCAAGGGGCTCTGTCTGATGTACATTGGGACTCTGTTCCACAGTAAGGCAAGTGTCTGGGATGGTACTCTATCCCACCAGCATGTTGTATTCATTGTTGTGATGAGGTTCATATCCCTGGAGTGTGTAGTGTGACTCAATTTTGTTATCCGTAGATGGAGCATGTTCAACAGTTATGTGTTGGGCATGGCTCTGTATGTTAGGCAGAGTGTGCCTCTGAGTAGGCGGTACACAATGGAGAACAGATTTAGTTTTACCAGTTGTGTTGCATAACACAACTGTTTGAGGCCAGTAATCCTCTTGGTGATGTACCTCTGTGGTCTCTCCAGCTGCTGGATATGTTTAGTCTAGTACATCCAAAATGGTGCATTGTACTCAATGATGGGTCTGATGCCTTAAGAGTAGAGGGCCACCACTACCTCTTTTGATCCTGATGCAAACCCTTTGTTGATTAGATGGGCCACATAGGATTTCCTAATCACTTTGGCAACATGGTTGTCAAAGGAAAGATGACTCTCTACTTGTGTCCCCAGATCCCTTATTACCTTGTCAGTTTTTAGGGGGTAACACCTATGTGATAGTTTGTGGGTACTTTGTTTTCACCAAAGGGGATTACTATGCATTCTCACACATTGAGCTTGAGGCCATGATTCTGACACCATACATCTGTCTCATAGATTCCCTTCTGGAGAATATTTGTGTCATCCGAGGAACCTATTATGGCAAACACTTTACAGTTCCCAGCAAACTTAGTCAACCACAACCCTCCTGTGTTGGCATGTACTTTTGAGAAGTCTATACCAAACCAGAGGGACCCCAGGACTGAACCCTGGGGGACACCAGTTGTTACCAGTGTAGAGTCTGACATGTAGCCAGCAACTCTTAATTTGTGGGATCTATCTGTGAGCCAGTTTGCAATCCATCTTGTGATGTATGGATTCATGACCAGGCTGGTGAGTTCATCTATAATACCTGACAGGGGAATGGTGTCAAAGGCCTTAGTGAGGTATAGGTAGGCTGTATGGAGCTCATTTCAATCATCTGTAGCCTGGGTAACTGTCTCAAAGAAATCCACCCAGTTCAGGAGGTGTGATCTGCATTTGACAAAGCCAAACTGGGTGTGCTCAACTGTATGAAGGTTCCCAATGTCTTTATTGTTGACTTCCATTATGATTGGCTCCATTGCCTTGCAGATCAGACTCATCAGGCTCATAGAGCATGAATGCCAAGGGTCTTTTGTGGTCCCACCCCTGTGGAGTGGGAAGAATGTTGCTGTGCAACATTGTATGGGCACATATCCTGTAGATAGGATGTAGAGAGAAGTGTAGGTATCCTTGATGAATATGGATACATCCTCACCCTATGTGCTATGATCCAGGTTCTGATGCTGGAAGGTATGGAATGAGTAGTATCCTGGTAGTGCTGGTGTGCTCTCTGAAGCCTTGAACTAGGTTTCTGTTACTGCACAGATATCAATATTCTCCATACTGAGAAGTGCCTCGAGTGTGTGCATTTGGGGGCTGAGACTTCTGGCAATGAGTAGAATTTAGCTCACTTTGTGGTTATTTGTGTTGGTTATGGGGTTTGGTTTGTCCTGAGTGATCGGTGTTCCACACCTGAAGTCAACACCTCATTGGTCCGATCTGACCATAAGCTAATTACCCTACATATCCACATTCTGCCCCCACCCCCCATTAAGGAAACCATGTTAAAAAATTTCTCCAAAGCCAACTTCATGCTTCTTAAGACAGAAGTGGTGAACTTCAGGACACCCATGCAGATGGACAATACAGTTACGACTACTTAATCCTACACAATTGTACTTTATAAGCACTTACATCAGTGCATGGATCATGCTATCCTAAACAGAACCAAGACACTATCCTCCAGGAAAAGGAAACCAATCTGGTGGTCCCCTGCCATAAACAAACTGTTACAACAGAAGGAAGAAACTGTTTCAAAAGAGGGTAAAATCCCATGAGTGGAGGAGCTCCCTGGTCAGCCTCAGTAAGAAGCTGCAATCCCTGTTAAAATCCTCCAAAGCTAGTTATGAAAACAACATCACCACTGATTCTAAAGACAACCACAAAGCATTCTATAGCTATGTGAAGAATCTCAATGGCAACACTCAGATCTGCTCTGAGTTACAGCACAATGGCACTAAATATACAGACCCAACTGATATTGCCAGCATCCTGGCAGATAGGATCAGTGCTAACTTTACCCCCCTCTCACCCATGAAATAGCCCATCTCTATATCGGAAGAATGCAAAGTTGCTGTCATCATGGCTGCACAGGTAAAAAACACTTTCCAAAGCCAGGAACTCAGCATCCATGGGACCAGACAACATCCCAGGCTGCATTCTACATGAAATACAGAATGAATTGGCACAACACCTAAGTACCATGTTCAATCATAGCCTCACCTCAGGCTTTGAGCCTGCTGAATGGCGGACAGTGATGGTTATCCCACTACACAAGGGGGGAGCCACCATGGACCCCGGGAACTAGCGCCCCATTAGCCTGATGAGCCTGGTCTGCAAGGCCATGGAACGTATCATCATGGAACTTATAAGCAAAGACATTGGTAATCTCCAAACTCTGGACCACAACCAGTTTGGGTTTGTAAAAGGCAGATCATGTCTCCTAAACCTGGTAGACTTCTTTGAAGCAGTCACCAAAGCCGTAGACAAGGGTAAGGTGGTTCACACAGCCTATCTAGATCTTGCCAAGGCTTTCAACACCATCCCCCACTCTGGAATTATAGATAAAATCACTAAACTAGATATAAATCCTTATGTCACAAGATGGGTTGCCAACTGGCTCACTGACAGAACCCACACTGTGAAAGTAGCAGACTCTAAATCCGACTTCAGACCAGTGACAAGTGGAGTACCACAGGGTTCAGTCCAGTGTCCTGTCCTGTTTGGTATCTACTTCCTTGAAGTACAGGCTAACACAGAAGGTTTTTGGCTAATGAAGTTCCCAGATGACTCCAAACTAGGAGCCATAATCAAAACTACTAATGGTGTGGACATCCTACAAAAGGGCCTCACTGAGACAGATGCATGGTGTCAAAGCTGGGTCTATATTATATCATCGAACGCTTAAAAAAGCGAACGCTGATTGATCGACCTAATTTAAGTGGAAGCTTACAATCTCGAACTGTCAGATCAGCGATTTTTTTCCCAGGGAAAAAAATTGCTGATCCAAAACACATACACACAACACAAGCACACCAAACAGACACAAATCCACACACATACACCTAAAATCTGATACCTAACCCTACAGTAAACTATGCACACACCACCCACTTACCTTAACCCAAACCCTAACCCTAAGGTCCGTCACTATCGCACACTCACCTCACCTGCTCCCTAACCATAACTCACTTAAATCCGCTCTAACCCTCATGTCCACTCAATTGCACACACACCTAACCCGAGCCCTAACCCTAACTCACCTAAATCACCCTAACACTCACATCCACACAATCGCACACTTACCTGAATCCGACTGGTAACTTTCCACCATAACACTGAAAATACAGAAGCAACAGAAACGGACAACCAAATTCTTTCCCTAGGAAAAAATTTGAGTTTCTGCTGCTTCGATATTTTGCAGTTTCGCGAAAATAAGTTCAATCAATCAGCATTCACTTTTTTAAGCGTTCAAGGATATAATATAGACACGTCAAAGCCATGGCCTTACGCTCAATGCCAAAAAGTGCATTGTCATCCCCTTTGGTAAAAACTGTGTACCCATGAACTACAACATAGGCGCTAGTATACTTAACACTGAAAGTGTGATAAGAGACCTTGGGACACAGGTGGACAGTAGTTTCTACTTTGATAATCACATCACCACAGTAGTCAGGAAATCCTTCTACATGGCACACCTCATCACAAAAGGTTTCTCACGCAGAAAAAAAGAGGTCATCACTCATTAGATCCATTATAGAGTACAATGCCCCTTTTGGTATGTACCTCACAAGACATCTACAACATCTGGAAAGCCCGCAGAAATACCTCACAAAGAGGATTACCGGCCTCAAATACATGCCCTGCACAGACCATCTCAAAACACTCCAGCTTTACTCTGTCGCATATCACCTACTCAGAGGTGATCTCTGCCTAACATACAAAGCTATGTCAAACAGAGCTGTTGGACATGTTCCACTTAAAGGAAATCCCAATCCCTCTGAGCTTCGGCCCCAAAACTCGGACCGAAATATAAAAGGAGGGAGTGCATCCATTTTCATAAAGGATACCCACCTCCAGGTTAGTGGCACAGCACGAGGTGTTGGAGACCATCCAAGTGCAACTAACAGTGGGCAAAGCTGCTTATCAGATCATAGCCTGCTACAGATCACCTACCTTGTCTTAGTACCCTCACTCAGCATTCCTGAGAACACTGGAAAATATAAAGGTCCTACCAAATACCATGATATTAGGAGATTTCAACTACCCAAACATTGACTGGGAGAATTACTCAAGTACAAACTCCTTTGACCAATGCTTCCTAGAGTTTATAAACTGGACATGATCATCACCAACATGGGGGATCAGTGTTCCACACCATAGGTAAACCCCTCGCTGGTAAGATCAGATCATAAAGTAATCACACTGGACATCCACATCCCGACCCCACCCTCAGTCAAGGAAACCACTGTGAAAACTTTTCAAAAGCAAACTTCACACTTCTCAAGACCGAAGTGGAAAGTTTCAAAGCCCCCTTGCTACAGGATAATGCTATCCAATCCGCAGAATCCTTTACAAGTGCATTCTATGATCATCTACAGGGATGCATGGATCAAGCCATCCCAAGTAAAACCAGGAATCACTCCTCCAAAAAGAGGAAACCAGTGTGGTGGTCCCCGGCCATAAATAAGCTATACAACAGAAGGAGGAAAGTACTACATGATAGAGTAAAATTCCAAAAAGGAAAGGCATCACTGATCATTATTAGCAAGAAACTACGATTGCTCATAAAATCATCCAAGACCAGTTTCTAAAGAAAAATTGCCAAGGAATCTAAAGATAACCACAAAGCCTTCTTTAGCTATATCAAACATTTAGGTGGCAACTCTCAGATATGCTCTGAGCTACTGCAAAATGGCAAAAAATACACTGAACCAACTGACATTGCCAACATCCTGGCGGACAAGTTCAGTGCAAACTTCACCCTCCCACCCCCTAAAGGGCCTGTGTCCATCCCAGAAGAATGCAGAGCCCCAGACATCACAGACATGCAGGTAAAAACAGCCCTCTCCAAAGCTAAGAACACAGCATCAATGGGACCGGATGGTGTCCCAGGCTGCATCTTACATGAGCTCCAAAAGTAACTAAACCCTCACCTAAATTCACTGTTCAGACTTAGCGTTACCACAGGCTATGTACCCAAAGAATGGTATACAGCAACAGTCATCCCGCTCCACAAAGGTGGTGCCACAACAGAACCTGGCAACTATCGCCCTATAAGCCTGACCAGCCTGGTCTGCAAAGCTATGGAGCGAATTATCATGGAACTCATAAACAGAGACATTGGGAACCTCCAGACACTGGACCCTACCCAATTCAGCTTTGTTAAAGGCAGATCCTGCCTCCTAAAACTAGTTGACTTCTTTGAAACAGTTACCAAGGCCATAGATGAAGGGAAGGTAGTCCAAACAGCCTACCTGGACCTCGCTAAGGCCTTCAACACCATTCCCCACTCTGGCATCATAGACAAGCTTACCTGCTTGAACATTAACCCCTATATCACAAGATGGGTGGCCAACTAACTCACAAATAGAACACACATGGTCAGAGTTGCGGGTGCCATATCCGACTCTAAACCAGTCACAAGTGGCGTCCCACAGGGCTCGGTCCTGGGACCACTCCTGTTCAGTATATACTTCTCTGAGGTACAGGCAAGCATGGGAGGACTATGGCTGACCAAGTTCACAGATGACTGCAAACTGGGGGCCATAATCAACTCTCCGGCTGACACAGACATCCTCCAGAAGGGTCTTACAGAGGCAGATACCTGGTGTCAAAACCATGGCCTCAAACTGAATGCCAAAAAATGCATAGTCATCCCCTTTGGAAAAAACAAATTGCCCACGAATTACCACATAGGTGGTAATCCACTAGGTATGGAAAATGTAATTAGCTAGCTGGGGACCCAGGTAGATAGCAACCTCTCCTTTGATAATCACAGTGCCAAAGTGGTTAGAAATTCCTTCTATGTAGCCCACCTAATCACGAAAGGGTTCACCTCTAGATCAAGAGAGGTTATTGTGCCTCTCTACTCATCACTCCTTAGGCCCATAATAGAGTACAATGCCCCATTTGGTATGTACCTTAATTGGCACATGCAACAGCTGGAAATACCACAGAAGTACCTCACCAAGAGGATCATGGGCCTCAAAGAGATGCCCTATGCAGCTCGACTAAAGAAACTCCAGCTCTACTCAGTTGCTTATTGCCTGCTCAGAGGTGATCTATGCCTGACATATAAGGCCATGTCCAACCCGGAATTAATGGACATGCTCCACCTCAAGAAAACCAAATCTCTTAGAGCCACATGCTCCAGTGAATTAAACCTCAGCACAGCAATTAACAGGATGCACTGGAGGGATAGATTCCTGTCCCAGAGACTTCCCTTGCTCTGGAATAGAATCCCAGTTTATGTTAGGCAGAGCCCTTCGCTGACTTTCTTCAAGAAAAATCTTGACGAGTGGATGGGAAATTGTAAATTTACCTCTGGGATCACTTCAGTGGCCCTGCTAGACAGAGGCCCAGGAAACTAATTTAAAAGGGAGGCGAAAGCCAACACATTCTGGCTAGGCTTATGAATGCTTTTGGGCAGATAGCCTAGTACCTACCTATGAATCTACATGCTCTAGGGACCTAAACCTTGTCACCCCAATAAACAGAACATGCTGGAGGGATAGATTCCTGTCCCAGAAACTTTCCATACTCCAGAATAAACTACCTATCTATATCAAACAAAGCTCCTCATTAGCACTCTTCAAGAAAAATCTTGATGATTGGATGGGAAATAGGAAATTCACCCTGGGGAGCACTTCTGTGTCTTTGCTTGACAGTGGCACAGGAAAATAAATTTCTTGGGTGGCAAAAGCCAGGGTATTTTTTTTGGCTGGGCTTGTATAGGCCCCTGGGCCGATAGCCTAGTACCTACCTATGAACCTATGAACCTTTGGGCCTTGCCTAAAAAGGTAATATGGGGACAGCAAGAGCCTTGGCCAGTATTCAGAAGTATAGGGGCGACAGGTGCAAACCATCTGTAGCGAAGCAACCAGGCTTGTCTATCATGTCATCACAGACAGACAGAGACTGGATCCCCTTTGAATGACACCAGAACCTCAGCCAATTGTTGAAGTTTATCGTCTTTCTGTTATATTGCAGTATCATGTAGGTGAAGGTAAGATGCTACTCAAGGTCAGGGTCATACCAGCCTGGGCTACATGATCATAGAGCTAATATATATCTCCTGTCATGTTGTCCTGGGAGGTATGTCTCAGATCATTCACACTGACATGTACAAAGAACACGTCATATATGTACCTGTTCTGGAGTGATGTAAGTGCTTCTGTTATGTGGCGGATCATAGCACCTGACAGACAATTGACAGTAACCTTCCCCTTATCCAGCCGAGTGAGTGGAACATCTGTGTGCCTGACTATGAAGTGACCTATTACTAGTGTGTTGGGTATGTTGTTTTGCCTTAGGTCCTGTTGTGAGGCACACTGCTTTGGTGTATTATGTGTTTTCTGGCATGTGCTTGGAGGTGCATGTTGCTTGCTTGTCTGCTTAGGAGAACACTCTCTCTTTTCCAGATTAATATTTGTATTCTCCAAGTATGGTAATGTGTATTTATGCGTGTGTTTTGCTGGTGCTTATATTGTAGGTCTATGTGAGACAGTTGGTGTTGTGGTTGTATGACCCTACTCCTCCTGACTGTATTGTCCAGTATTGGATTGACAGAGTTTAGCCACCAGTTTTGACCCTGTGTGTGCCAGCATGTGGTGCATCAACCCATATATGATATGGTCATGGCCTATGCATACATTACACTCACACTATAGACCCAGTCTCACATAGTACCATCACAACCTCAAATCATACACATGAACACACAAAGACATACTCGGCGGCTCTGATCAAAAATCTACCAAAACAGCAGAGGCCACCAAAGCAGACACCCAAACAACCACCACCTCAGAACACAACACCTGCAACACATAGACCTCACAGTCAGTGTCAAACAGTCACAGCCCTTAAGGCCAAACACAATGCCAGACACACTAGTCATTGGTGACTCCATAGTCAGACACACTGACGTCCCGCTCACCAGACTGAGTAAGGAGAAGGTCACAGTAAGCTGCCTGTCGGGTGCTAGAATCCGCCACATAGCAAGCACTCAGGTCTCTCAACAGCAGGTACAAATACGACTCAGTCATTGTCCACGCTGGTGTAAGACCTGAGGCGTACCTCCTTGAACTACATGAAAAGAGACATTGAGGAGCTCTCTGATTATGTAGCCCAGGCAGGTATGACCCTGACCTTGAGCAGTATCCTACCTTCACCAAGAATGATGCCACAATACAGAGATAAGATGATCAGCTTTAACAATTGGCTTAAACTCTGGTGTCATTCAAAGGGGATCAATGTCTGTCTGCCTGGGATGACATGCTGGACAAGCCCGCTGCTTCAAAAGGATGGCTTGCACCTGTCACCCTGGGATTCGGATATTGGCAAAGGCTCTTGCCACCCCATAGTGCCTTTTTTAGGCAAGGCTCAAATTCTAAACCTACCACCCTAGAACACAAAAAGGAAAAAAACTAAGGGTAATGCTGCTCAATGCCAGAAGTCTAAATGTCAAAATGCACTCGAGGCCCTTCTCAGTATGGAGAACATCGATGTCTGTGCAGTGACAGAAACCTGGTTCAAGGCTCCTGAGAGCACCCCAGCACTATCAGGTTTTACCTCTTATCATGCGTTCCGGCCCCAAAATCGGACAATACCAAGAAAGGAGGGTATCCATATTCATCAAAGACACCCACACCTCAAGACTGGTGGCAACATACGATGCATCGGAGACCATCCAGGTGCAATTAACCATAGGCAAGACTGCTCTGCAAATTGTAGCATGTTACAGGCCACCCTCACAAACTCAGGAACCTCACATGGCCTTCCTGAAAACACTAGAGGGGATAAATGTATCACCAAACACCATCATACTAGGTGACTTCAATTACCCTAATATAGACTGGGAACACTACTCAAGCCCAAACACCCTAGCCCAAACGTTCCTGGAATTCATAAACTCAAATGCCATGGAACAACTAGTCACCATCCCAAGAGGAGAAAACATACTTGATCTCATCATCACGAACATGGGAGCACAATGTTCAACACGAAGTATAATGCTGGTGAGATCAGATGACAAACTAATCTCGCTGGAGGTCCTCATCCCACCCCCACCCCCACCTGAAATAAAAAAGACCACAGTAAAGAACTTCAAAGCAGACTTCACACTTCTAAAGACTAGTGTGGTCTCCTTAAGGCCCCGAGGCGGAAAAACAGTACTCAAGCCGCTGAATCACTTACAAATGCCTTCTACCAGCACCTGCAGGACTGCATGGATAAGGCAATCCCAAGCAAAACAAAGACTCTTTGTACCAAAGGCAAGCATCCAGTCTGGTGGACCCCAGCCATAAACAAACTCTACAACAAAAGGAGGAAGCTACTACAAGATGCAAAATCCTTAAAAGGTAAGACACCCTTGATCACTATAAGTAAAAAACTAAGAGCTCTCATAAAATCATCCAAAGCAAATTTTGAGAGAAAAATAGCTAAAGACTCAAAGACAATCATAAGGCCTTCTTAGCTATGTTAGAAACCTGGGAGGAAACTCCCAGATATGCTCAGAACTAGTTCAAAATGATGTGAAGATTACTGATCCTACAGACATTGCCAACATACTGGCTGACAGGTTCAGTGCAAACTCCCCTCCCCCAAAGGAGATATCTATACCAAGCGATTGCAGCCCCCAAACATCTCCAACGCCAGGTGAGAACTGCTCTCTTCAAATCAAACAACACAGCATCCATGGGACCTGATGGTGTCCCCGGCTGTGTGCTCACGAACTCAACGAGGAATTAAACCCACAGCTAGGACAGCTGTTTAATCATAGTCTTACCTCTGGATTGCCCAGGGGTGGCGCACTGCAACTGTGGTCCCACTTCACAAAGGCGGTGCCTCCACCGACCCTGGAAATTACCGCCCATTAGCTTGACAAGCCTTATCTGCAAAGCCATGGAGAGGATCATAATGGACCTCATAAATAAAGACATAGGAATTTGCAGACTTTGGATCCATCCCAGTTTGGCTTTGTCAAAGGCAGATCATGCCTTCTAAACTTGGTTGACTTTTGAAACAGTCACCAAAGCCATTGATGAGGAAAGGCAGTCCATACAGCCTACCTCGATCTGGCGAAGGCCTTGATACAATACCCCACTCGGGTATCATTGAAAAACTCATCAGCTTAAATGTTGATACATCACAAGATCGTTGCAAACTGGCTGAGTGACAGAACCCACAGGGTCAGAGTTGCTGGCGCCATGTCAGACTCAAAGCCTGTCACAAGTGGTGTACCACAGGGCTCAGTCCTGGGCCCACTCTTGTTTGGCCTCTACTTTCCGAAGTACAAGCAAACACAGGAGGTTATGGCTGACAAAGTTTGCAGATGACTGCACTGAAGCCATAGTGAAAACATCTGACACAGATATCCTTCAGAAGGGTCTTACAGAAACAGATAACTGGTGCCAGAGCCATGGCCTAAAGTTAAATGCCAAAAAATGCATAGTCATACCCTTCGGCAAAAACAAGGTTACCTAGCTACCAAATAGGTGGCAATCCACTGAGCACAGAAGAAGTTATCAGGGACCTGGGGACCCAGGTTGATAGTAGTCTGTCATTCGACACCCATGTAGCTAAAGTAGTTAGGAAGACCTTCTACATTGCCCACCTTATCATGAAGGGATTCTCATCTAGATCAAGGGAGGTCATAGTCTCCCTATACTCATCACTCATCAGACCAATGATTGAGTACAATGCCCCATTCGAATGTATCTGACCCGACACTTGCAGCAGCTGGAGGCCACAAAAGTTCCTCACCAAAAGGATAAAGGGTCTCAAACATCTGTCCTATGCTGCCCGACTGAAAGAACTCCAGCTCTATTCAGTCGCTTCGCTTGCTCAGAGGTGACCTTTGCCTAACATACAAGGCCATGTCAAACCCAGATTTGATGAATATGCTTCACCTCAAAAATCTAGATCCGTCAGAGCCACAAGGGTGAGACTTAAACCTCGACACGGCTATTAATAGAGAGGATAGATTCATCACCCAAAGACTCCCTATGCTGTGGAATAAAATCCCGGTATATGTGAGGCAGAGCACCTCACTGGCCTTGTTCAAGAGAAATCTTGACCAATGGATGGGAGATCGCAGATATACCCCAGGGATTACCTCAGTGTCACTGCTCAACAGAGGCACAGCAAAATAATGGGTATAGTTCCCCATACTAAAGGGGTGGCGTAAGCCACAAAACTATGGGCTAGGCTTGTAAATGCCCTCGGGCAGATAGCCTAGTATGAACCTATGAACCTATGAACCTATGAACAATACACCAAGTATGATAAGCCTGCTGAGGTTAGCAAATGTGACAAAAACCTCTGGGCAAACTGTCAGCAAGTAATGTCTGTATTGCACCCTGTAACTCCATATTGTTTGCTGAAGTGTAAAGACGTACTTAGTTTGGATTAAGAACCCCGCACTTGCCAACTGTGTGTGTGTGTGTGTGTGTGTGTGTCTGTGTCTCCCTGGGGAGAGAGCAACCTTTTTGGAGACTACTCACACCCCTTAAAAGTGGTATACTCATCTTTGTCAAATCTGATGATGTCACCATCCTACAAATATACCTATGGAAAGGAGAAATCCCAGTAATGTGTATAGCGTGTCATGTAAATGTGTACGGCTGTAGTATTATAATGCAGTTAGGTAGGTGTTCGAATCCTGCATTTGCCGTGTGTGTGCCCCTCCTGCGGAGGGACAACATTTTTGGAGACTACTCACACCCCATAAAAGTGGTATACTCATCTTTGGCAAGCCTGATGATGTCACCCTCCTACAAATATACCTGTGGAAAGCAGAAATCCAAGTAATGTGTGTAGCGTGTCGTGTAAATGCATACTGCTATAATATCAGAAGATGGTTAGGTAAGGGTTCAAATCCTACATTTGCCAACTGTGAGTGTGTGTGCCCCCTGGGGCGACTACTCACACCCCTTAAAAGTGGTATATTCATCTTTGTCAAGTCTGATGATGTCACCATCCTACAAATATACCTGTGGAAAGTGAAATCCCAGTAATGTGTATAGCCTGTTGCATAAAT
This sequence comes from Protopterus annectens, assembly GCF_019279795.1. NCBI lineage: Eukaryota > Metazoa > Chordata > Ceratodontiformes > Protopteridae > Protopterus > Protopterus annectens. The sequence continues at coordinate 1,354,266,297 of NC_056739.1, forward strand.
GCATACTGCTGTAGGATCATAATGTAGTTAGGTAGGGGTTTGAATCCTGCACTTGCCAACTGTGTGTGTGTGTGTCTCCCTGGGGTACAGCAACCTTTTTGGAGAATACTCGCACCCCTTAAAAGTAGTATACTCATCTTTGACAAGTCTGATAATATCACCATCCTACAAATATACCTATGGAAAGATAAAATCCTAGTAGAGTGTCATGTAAATGCATACTGCTGTAGTAGCATAATGTACTTAGGAAGGAGTTTGAATCTCGTACTTGCTTACTGTGTGTGCGTGTGTGTTTCAGGTGTGTGACACCGTTGGTTAATGTGGAGTGGGTTTTGATTTTTCTAGTGTATGACATATACAATGACAACTGTATGTGCATTACACATGTAAGGTAACTGTGGGGCAAAGCCATATAAATACATGTGACCTCGATTATTTCATAGTTGGGTACTCTGCTTTCTCCATGAATGTATCTGTTTTCTTCGCCAGAGCGTGCTGGCACTTTCCAGACCTTAGGTCACTTCTGTATGCATGTAACAAGCTTAGCCACTGCAGTGATCCCTGGGCTATGTCTTCTGTTTCACATCCACTCATCACGATTTCTGTTGAAGAGTGTGAGTGAGGGTTTATGCTTGAGGTATATTTGAATCCTGTTCCAAAGCAAGCAAAGTCTGACAAAGATGACTAATCATTATAGGTGTGTAACAACCTCTGTGGATCTGCATGCAAACCCTTTATTGCTTATGTGCTCCACAGAGGGATTTCCAAAACCCTTTGATAATGTGATTATCAAAGGAGAGATGACTAAACACATGGCTCAATGTATACATTAGTACCTGTTCCACATTTTGAGGGCTACTACCTATGTGGTACTCTGGGGATACTTTGTTTTCTAAAAGTGGATAACTATGCTTTCTTTTGCTTATAGCTTTACAGCATGAGTTTGACACCAGGTATCTGTCTCTATGATACCATTTTGGGGGATGTGTGTGTCATCTGGAGAATAAGGTATAGCCCACAGTATGCATTTTCATCAAACGTGGGCAGACATATGCCTACTGTGTTTGCTTGTACCTAAGAAAGCTATATGCCAAACAGGAGTGGTCCCAGGACTGAGTGCAGGTGAATACCACTTGTTACCGGCATAGAATTGTACATGGAGGCTGCAAATGTTACTGTGTGTCCTACATCTATGCGTCAGTTGTCAATCCATCATCTAACAATCGTTTATGGTCAGTCTGTTGAGGTTATGTATAATAACAGGATGTGGGATGGGTATGAATTGTTGGTGAGCTATAGCTTGGCTGTGTGGACCTCCCCTTCCTCACCTATAGCCTTGTTAACTGGCTTGAAGTCTACTAGGTGTAGGAGCCATGATCTGGCCTTTAGAGAACCTAAGTGGGTATGGTGCAGTGTTTGCAGGTTCATAATGTCTCTGTTAATGAGTTCCATAATGCTGTGCTCCATAGCCTTCCAGATAACATTTGTCTGGCTTATAGGGTGAGAGTTTCCAGGATGTGTTGTAGTTCTACCCTTAATCAATTTATGTTAACATTTCCACTGGGTGTGACGAGGGTGGACAGGTTTAGGAATAAGTATATTAGAGGGTCAGCCCAGGTTTGAAGGTTAGTAGATAGGCAGGATTAAGTTGGTTTGTACATGTGCTGAGGAGGGGAAGCAGAGTATATTGTGAAATAGATGCTAAGGATGAAGCCGCCAGGTAACAGGAAAAGAGGAATGCCTAAGATGAGGTTTATGGCTGTGGTGAGAGAGGATATGCAGGCGGATGGTGTGACAGTGCAAGATGCAGAGGGCAGGAAGAAATGGAAACAGATGATCTACTGTGGCAACCCCGTAATGGGATCATCCGAAAGGAGAAGAAGAAGAAGAAGACATTGTAGCTCAACCCTTGTGGACTGTGAACACCATTACCGTGCGTCATTCCACAAGTATGTAACCTGTATAGAGGCTGCATCTGGACAGAGTGTTTAGGTGAGTGGTGGCTTCATATGTCAGCTTGTGTATGACACAGCCAGGGACACTGTCCAGTACCATTGCCACTGTGGTTTGGACTTTGGTAAAGAGATGTTTTACCTAGAGTGTCTGTGAATCATCAGGTTTTACATTCTTCAGGTCTGGAAATGTGGCCCTTGTGTAATGACAGGCTGGTGAAATCCGCATTCAAACTGTCTGACAAGAAATTGGTAATGTCAGTCAGATGACATACTTTGTGACCATTTACATTAACTGTGATCCAATCTGAGATTTCCCCTGTAGATTATAAACAACACTAAAGAAAGCTTTAGTGTTGTCTTTGGAATCCTTGCCATTTTGTATTTTGAAGCTTGCCTTGTATGTTTATTAAGGGATTGTATTTTCCCAATGATACTGACCAGAGAGGTTATCCCTTCTTGGTATGTATCTCTTTTTTGGTACAACTTCACACCTTATATTATATATTTAGTTTATGGCAGGGGTCCATGAGACTAATGCACTTTTACTGTATAAGTGAGAATTTTTTTGTGTTTGTGAAGGCATGGTCCATGCAATCCTGGAGGTGAACAGTGTGCATTACTAAAGGATTATGCAGTTGGGACAGTGTTAACCTTAGTAATGCAAACCAATGACAGATAGCAACAACAGCATCACCCACAACACAGTGTCAACCCATGTCATACACACACATGCGTAGTCAAGTTCCAAAATGTGTGTAGTACAATGCATACTGGCCACCAATAGAAACTATGGAGTTTTAACACTGGCCAATACAGGGCATGTCACCCTGCCCATGTGTCCAATATGCATGTACATGCAGACAGTGCACCTCCACCATGTTCACAAATGGACACCTGCAAACCTGTGTTGCACACACCCCACACATACTGTCCACTGTATAACGCATGCTGACACAACTACACACATCAGCCAAGTGGCACATGGGCAAACAAAACACAATTGGAATAAACACTGGTGAAAACAATACAACATTGCTAATTACAACTTTAATGCATCATGCTTGCTCAGCTACACCTTCAAATATACCATTACACTTTACTGCTGACAACATGCTACACATCCAAACATTGCTATACTTTATTAAAGTCACCCTGTGCATCAGCACCATGTTAGCCTGTTCCTGCATCAATGTTACAGATGACAGGAGGTGGCACAGGTTTCATCATATGCACAGGGTGTGTTGTTGGTTTGCCAGAGGCTTACACTGAGCCATACAATCGACATGTGTGTGTGAGTGTGTGTGTGAGGGCCATGAGTACTGTTATGGGCCAATGTTGATGTCATGTGTGCGGGTATGTGTTTGCCCTAGGTTTCTGGTTTATGTGTTTGTGTCTGCATGTACACAGTTCCACCATGTGGCTGCCATATATGGGGATTTGTGAGACAGCTACAGACTGTACCTGGCAGGCTTTATAGATCACCATCTCTGGCCATGGATACGGAACCTGTGCCTGGCAGGGGTGCTACAGACAGTATCAGGTACTAATCCAGATTGGGTACTATCTGAAGAGGTTGACATATGTCCACTGGGTCCAGGTCCCTGCTGGGACTGGCCAGAGTCACGTGGTCTGCTAGGACGGTCTATGGACAACCCCCCCAACATTGTTGGGGCTGGTACTGGCACTACAGAAGCGGCTGTGACTTGCTGGATGTCCACGGTGACCCCCAGCTGCTGATGTTGCTGGCATACATCGATGTCGACATCTCAACAATCCCGCACTGTCCTGACACATGGACATGACATTGTGGAGGACATCCAATGTCTCACACCAATGTCTATCAATGACCTCAGTGTAGTTACGTATGGCACCTGCTAGGTCATGGATACTGTCATTTACAGAGACATTATGAGCCCTCTGTGCCCTTAGCCCCTGTCTGGTGTACCGCTCCATTTGTGTCTGTGCCTCCATGACAGCCTGGAACATGCGTGTGGTAGAAAGAAGTGTGGGACAACTGCCAGGGGCATGATGACCAGCAGTGCTCTGACGAGAACCCATGGGCATCTGCCTATGTGGTACTGTTCCAGACATCTGGCTATGGCTGCTGTGTCCTGATACATGTGCCATAGATACCACACTGTCCTGGTCAGTGCCAACCATACACTGTCCCTCAGCTACGGGCAATGGTGATGATGGATGTACAGGCAGTATGACTGTGTGCATGGATGGGGTGGAGACTTGTGTACTGTCAATTGGTGGCCCACAACAGACCCTGACAAACCTGCCTGTGCACACCTATCGTCATCATCACTGTCTGTCTCAGTGACATCAGGTTCCCTGCTGTACTGAACCAGCCCCACTTCGGCACCTGTAAGAGGAAAACAGGAAACACACTTTAAGACCTGAACATGACTTCAGACCACATGCGCACATGCACACATGTACACAGGCACACATGTGCACATGCACACATGCACACATGCGCACATGCACACATGCACATATGCACACACACAAAAATACACTCCTCCCTAAAGCAGACACACACAACACCAGCAATCACAGAACATACACAATAGCAGGTGATGGTGGGGTACAGTATCACAAGCAAAACAGTCATATCACACATGTCAGCATGCAGGACATGTGTTGCTCAACAGCATGCAGTGCAAGTGTAGTCAGTCCTTGTTACTAACAGTATACATGGCTTTGATGCATGTGTTTTGTTATTAGGTGATACCCCCCCCGGAACACAATGCATACATGGACACAACATTGCTGTGCAGGTATTCATAACCCTGTAATGTACTGTGCACCATAGCTCACAGGTGATCATACCATTGCTGGATGTGTATCTGTGTGTCAGATAGGTATCCAATGCTGATTACAGTCTGTGTGTCTTTAGCAAATAATTGTGGACACATTTTTAGCACATGCATGGTGAGTATTCACACATCATCAGTGGTACATGGATAATTGATGGAATACCATTTGGCCACATACCCAATGTACGGTACTTATGGTGAGTGTAGATCATATTGTGGACATGCCAGTCTCATCCATGACATGGCATGCTAAAACACAACTGCATATTTAAACACTACACATACCCAATGTGTGTCATATGACCTAGCCACTCAATAGCATCACAAGACATATATGTGTCAGTTGTGGAAATGGTGATTGGTATGCATACTGTTTAGAGTTGCATATGTGTGCACACACACAACATTAAGGTGTATAGCAATGAAATCTATGTGTAGTACTGTGGTTACAATAACTGGATGGGGTATAGTACCATAGGCCATCATCATGACACATCATGTGGTCACTCAAGGCTACAAATGTTTTCCAAACCAGCACTAATCATGCTGCGCCAGAACTGTACTACCTTGGCTAAATTCACCATTTCACAGCCAGTTGTTACGTGAATTTGTAAGCAGGCCAATAAGGAGCATTCCCTGACATGAATGTGTAGTGTGTTGGAGTGTTTAAATGCCCCATGATAGGCCTCTACCCCTCAGGTATGTTATGTGTAATGTGTGGATGAGATTTTCAATACTGGAGTGTGTCTTTACAGAGGGTTTGGGAATCTTTTATGTGTAGCATGTTAAAATGCTCTGTGTATGACATAGATGTGTATGTTATGTGCATGTTGAGTATCAACTGTGCCTATACAATGGTCACTACAGCCTAGCCACATTTGTTTGAGATGGTCTCGGTATTGCACGTGTTTGAGGCAGCTAATCACATTAGTGAGATGTGTGTGCTCTTACACCAAACATGCACAGCATGCATTATGGGTAGGTGTGTTACATGTGTACATGACCTACACCTTATCTATGACATGCACATTTTATTTACAATAATAAATATAGAACACACTCACCAGCATCTGTCATTTGGCTTTGATATCACCCCAGAGGGACCTACATAGAGATGAAACAGTTTGTCAGTGGCCACAACTGTGGCATTGCTACTGTGTGTTTGCAGCCTTACAGTACAACAGTTTACATTCACAGGGCTACAGATTATGTTCCAAATGATCAGTATTGCACAACAACAGGCTCTGCATCTTTAAACGACACACTCCACATCTCACATATGCATGATCTACCAATACAGATAACAGTAGTCTACATATATGCAATGTTACCTGCATGCTCCATGTGTGCTTGCTGGGTGGCTCCAACCTCCATCATGGTGTATGTCTGCTGCTGTTGTTGTTGGGCAGGTGCCACCAGACTCAGGAGCAGCTCCTCCACTCTGGTGAGGGGGAGATGGATATTAACACCACCTCCTGTTGCAAGCTGTTGTCTACGCACATCAGCAGCATGCTGATGGACATGTCTGAGAAGATCACTGCAGTGGTGGCGTACCTGCTCATATGTCTGGTTATGCAGGCCTACCTCATTTACCCTGTGGACAACATCTTGCCACATTGCAGTACCCTTCTGCTGGTCCTGGCTGGTTCATGAGAACATGAGACGGTAGTGCTGAATCATACTGCTAGTAATGATATCATCTTCAGCACTACTGTAACTGAGGTTCCTGAGATGGGCCATGATCCCTGGAAGACATAAATACAAAAATATGTCTGAGCAAGTCATATGGCACATTTAACATTATACAGTACAGATATCACTGAACTGCCATATATAGCAACCTATAAGCTAACCAAGAGTGAAACACTGTAACTGCCACTTATCACTGCTCACCCCACAACTGCTTGAAAGTGCCTTGCTCACTCTCTATCTAATGAACCATGTTCTGCACAGCAACAAAATAAAATCACTATATAAGACTATACAAGCGTACCTGGCACACTGTATGCAACACGATGCACCACCTAGCCACAGCAGATATACATCAAGCTGATGTGTAAAGAAATATATCATCCATCACAATCAGTGTAAGGTCCAGTAAATATATTACTATTATACCACATAACTTGTTAATGGCAAACCCGTGGCCAAAATATGTGCACAATTGGGAATATAGGTTGCATACTGCTGTAGTACACTATGAATGTTGCTAGATACGCAGTTATGTGTTTTACCACACATATGTCAAAGGACATGTTACAGACATACCCACACACACATCAGGCACAATTACAGGACACAAAGGTATGACAACCCAGATAAGCTCTCAGTGTGTACTATACAGTACTGTGTGTCAGTACTTACACAACCTTAATCTTGAGAAATGTAATCTGTGATGAATACAGGGACCACACAAAACAGTGGATGCAAGCAATGTGGACATACACCATACTTTGCTGTACAGGCCCAGAGCTTCAAGTAGTACTACAGTACACACAGGATTTGGATTCAACATCAGTACCAATCAATAATCATAGGTGTAGTGTTTTAGCCTCCAATGACACACCCTAGTTAAAACCAAGGGACTTAATCACACTGTATGCAATAGCACTTGTTCTGCCTAGCAACAGAATACACAGCATTTGCTAGGATCAAAGCAAGGATCCATAATACCATGACATAAACAGTTTCCCACTAATCTATCCCACAGATACTTATCTTTGACGTATTCACAAACATATTGACCATCACAGTCAGTCAACAGTACAGAGAATCTATTGCAACAAGTAGATGTAGGTGTGTATGAGTATATGTAACTATATATATATATATATATATATATATATATATATATATATATATATATATATATATAAACTCCTTTTGTCTAGCAACCTTTTTCCTTGTTGTATTTTTAACTCCCTCTCTTATCAGCCTTGCAATATCAGACCTGTCCACTAGGTGGCTCCCTTACCCCAGCCATACTCTCTTTCATATCTCTTATGCCCAGATACTTACATTAATTTCTCCTGTTGTCCCTTAACTGCTATTCAGTCCTCTCACTTTGCCCTCTACTTCTACTGTCCACATCCACCTCTTCTAGGCTCAATTCTCACTATCCTTTTCCCACATCTGTCTTTTCCAACTTACCTTCTGGAGTCAGTCCTGCTGATTGTTTTTTATAACTGCATCTGTATCTGTCTCATTCTTGCACTATACATATTTCTTTTTTGTCTTCGCGGAATTGTCTGTTATAACCTGGAATATGCATTCTATATAATGAATGTTGCTATTTAGTCATTTTTTTGCTAAGTTTTTCATGTATCTGTCTTGGAGCTTATCTCCCTGGGCCTCTACTGAAAATGGACATATATCCAGTTAGACTAGCCCAGTCAACAAATGTAAAATATAATAAATAATAAATTATATATTTATATATATATATATATATATATATATATATATATATATATTTATACATGTACACATTCTTTGGTCTACATATACATATATATGTAGACACATATACATTTCACCTTTCATAGTAAGAATATCAATTATACAAAGGATGTAAGGTGTACAGTAATGTAATAAAATTGCACAGTCTTGGGATAAATGCATTGAAGGTGTTCACAGCCCAGGTAGCTGTAGCAGGCCTTACTGGCTTCAACAATGCAAACTGAACAAACCACCCACAGTGTTTAACCACCACATGTCATATACCAGCACTGCATGCTGTCTTATTTGTCACACACTAAAACCTACATACAAATATGCTCATACTAACCTTCACCACATATGTATCTCCACCCTTCACAAACAGTTGCAATATGTCCCCTGCTCTATGCACATATACAGATGTGAATATATATGACACATATATATTTATCCGTATGTGTGTGGCATACACACACAAGGTCCACACTGTGGCAAGTCCCTGGACCTAACAGCTGAACTGTTGGGCCTTGCTGCAACACAAACAGGTGTCACATATGAACACACACTAACATTAGGGGGGTATATATGACTACAGATGTTAGATAAGCATACTAGACTGCTACAGCAGTTGCCAATGCTAAGCTACACTTTAATATGACCATCATGCATGTGTTGTTCTGTCACACCCATGTTTATATAATGTCAGCGCTAATCCCTCCCAACAGCCATTGACCATACTACTGTACAGAACACAGATAACATGGATCAGAGCTTTGACATTTAATGCTGAGCTACACATTTCACAGGTATGTCCCACTGCCCACAGGTACACACTGTATTGTCCATAGCAGTAGTTAAGCAGAACATCTGTGCATAAAGAACTACTGCTGCCACATATGAATGGTTCATATTATGTAGACTATTCTTCAATAACATCTACTACATGCCAGTAAATACATATGTGTCATATACCTTTCCTTTGTATGATTTGGTTATATTTCTTTTTCCTTTTCTCTGTCTCTCTCTCTCTGTCTCTCTTTCTGTCAGTCTCTGCAATAGAGTGATTGAGTTTGTTGGCAGAGATTGCTGCCTGCTTTTGTAGGAATTTACACATGAGCATGTGTTGGCTTCTGTACCAATTAGTGGCCACCATTTGCTAATTGCATGCAACCTGCTGTGTAGTAATTGCAGTGATCATTGTCATAACAACCCAATACTATAAATTGCTGACTCACGTAGGTGTGGCCCTTTCAGCTTTCCAAGATGGAGATCATCCTTGTTTGCTGTGGACATCATTGTTTAAGACAGAAGGTTGGTATAGTTCTTATATCAGAAGCCAGGGATGTAGCCAGATATTTACATTTTGTACTCAGACCTAATGTTGCTGTTTCCAGTACCCACTTATCAAAGTAGAAATGTACTCACCCCTCAAAATGCTACCCAAAGATACATGGAAAGATGTACTTTATTTTCAACTGTTATAATTAACTGCCATACAAAGCTAGTTATTGAGATGTATTCCTTTGGCACAAGAATTATTTGTGAACTGCTATACTGTGAATATTCATTTACTCAGTTCTAAACAGTTTGTGCTTTTTTAGTATTGACATTAGCACAAGCTGCTCAGAAACACTGGACACATTTCAGTACTGTGAGTATGCTTACCTACATCCTTAATAGAACCTGCACACACAGGTATTTTCTACATTTGGGTAGGGGTGCAGAAGTACAGACAGCGTAAGTACTATTGTGTGGATTTTATCTTGCTGGACTTACAGGGTTGCTGTGTACATGTTAGTTTATCAAGGCAAGTAGTCTGTCTGAGTAACTCTCAACTGTGGACCTATCCACATGATATCCAGAGAATAGTCTGCTATTTTTTGTCTCTGCGCCACACAGGTCTTTACAGCAATAGAGCAATGGCATTCTTACAGCTAGTTGCTACCAGTACATGGTTACATCCATTCGTATTTCAGTGTTGTATTCCTACATAAGGGTATGCTTCCGAAACTCCTTCCAAAGCTATTTGCACAGTGTGTAACAGCAGAAAGGCTGATATGCCTCTGTGTTTCTGCCTCTGCCAGACCTCTCAACCACTCAGGTACATATTTGAACAGACTCAGGGAAAAGTAAAGAAAAAGTCAGGGACAGTCAGTGACACCTTTAAAATATTAGTGCCATTAAGTTGAGACATTGAGAGAATCACAGCATATTAATTAACACACCTTTTCTGGAGTAAAAGAAGTGTCTAACTCTTAATTATTGTCATTATTCATTAAGTGTAATTCACCACCTTTCTGGCCAAAGTCAGTAGTTTTTGGAGGGATTCAGAGGGACAGAGCTAAAATTTGTTTCAAAATCAGGGACATCCCAGAAAATTAGGGAGAGTTGGGAGGTATGGCCTCTGCCCTAAACAGATATGCCAGTGTTAGTCCTGCTGTGATACTGTGCGGGGTTGTAAAGTGATGGTGTAACATTATTTCCTGCTAGAATGGCTGCTTCTCTTATCACAGTCATGTAATGTAATCCCAAAACAACTGTTGGTCAACATCCACAGAACAAGTTGTGTGGCATGGTATTCCTATTTTTCCTTTACATTCACTCATTCTGATCCATGATATATTTATTTAAGCACCAACTTGATGCACATCTACTGTGGCTTAGTGGTACTTCGTGTTGTGTAGTGTGTGCAAGGTCCGAGGTTTGAGACTTACAGAGGTGTTTTATTTTGCTCCTGAGCAGAACAAGGGCCCTCACATACAGAGTGACTAAGGCACTTTTAAGCAGTTGCAAGCGGGTTTGCGTGAGTTTGCACATTGCTGCACATTGCTTAGCCAAGCGCAAACAAGCGCAAACTCGCGCAAACCCACTAACTGCTGCTTAATAGTGCTTACTCCCGCTAACCCCCGCTCTCATTTCTTTGAAAGAAAAGAAAAATGGGGAGATAGGAAAGTGGTGAAAAAGGGGCACAGAGAGGAAAAGACAGTATGGAAAATAGCTCGGGATGTGCAGGACGGGTGTAGGGAAGGTCCATAGCTGCCCATTTCTTCAACAGCAACAGCTGTGCATATGCAATAAATTTGGAGGTAGATATGAAACCTTCAACCCCTGAGAGAGGGGTGAAGACAACAAAGTATGTTGTAATGCCAATTAAATAACATTTCATGTGTCCAGTGGACATGTGTGCAAAATGGGCAGCTATGTTTGTATGGGGCATAATTTTTTTTGGGGGAGCAGATTGCCCTTTTTTTTTTTCAGGTGAGAGTGGAATGTGGGGTAGGGGAAGTAGTTATATTTGGGGAGATAAGTTGGGGAGGTAAACAAACAAGACAAACAAGACGCATACAGGGGCAGTATATGACACATGTGGTGGGTGAACACCTTTGATGGGGAGGGACATTTGGAAATCGCAAGCCCATGAGCCGCCAGATGGAAACAGTGGAACTGAGGTCCCCACCCATGGGCAGTCACCACTGCACCTTCATGGCCCAGAGGGTGGCTGTGCTGGGGGCTATGTAGGAGGGGCAGGCTGAGCTGGGAGTTGCGCCACTTGGGCCTCAAGCTGGCATAGAGGTTCTGCAACAGAACGTTCAATCTCTCTATGCACCACAGTCTGGACCGTTCAAAGGGTGATAGGTGCCCCTTCTCCACCCATGCTTGCACAGGGGGGGGGGGGGCTGAGCCCCATCCCCTGCAGCGCTTCCACCCAAAGGTGGCACAGGGCCAACGGAGTAGGAGGTCTCAGGCTGGGCACCAGATCTGCTGGTGCCAGCTGCCATGGCCAGCTGAGGTGGGACAGGTGGGTCCGCTGGGACCGGCCTTCCCATACAATCTATGTTTTGGAGAGTTTAATAAAAATATGGGTTAGTAACACTCAACAGCATTCCCAATTATTTATAACAGCATGCAGAAGTATTCCCATTAACCCAGCACACCAGAGTTTCAACAGTTGAAAAGCAAGCATAACACATGTATATAGAACAATTGTGGACATTACAACAGCATGCAGGTTCAATTGATGGCAACAGGCCACCAATATTGTGGTATTTTAACAGGGCACATGGATAGAAATAAATGCAAATATTTATAAACCAATAGGACATATGTCCCAACAAATGTTTTGAGATTAGACATACTGATTGAGGTGTGGAATTGCATTTTTATGCACATACAGTAGGGTGGAAAAAGATAGTTCAATTAACAATTTATATATCCTTCTAGTTTTCACTACATTCCTATTAACTGCAGTTATATGTCCCTTACATGTATTATTACACTACCCGATGTCCTTATATTGTGCAATTGGATTTTTCTAGATCATTATATACATGAGCTGTATCTTACATACAAACTGTCCAAGATGCAGATGTTACTGCAACATATTTTGAGAGTTGCTCACACACACTACTGCTAAGATGGTACACTGACAGCTCTACTTTCATATAATTATCTAGATATGTTCAGGTGAAAGTATCAGTTATATGTTAACAGCTCCCTACATTTCTGGCAGCACAGTGACATTTCTGGGGAACACAATACCAAGCTACTCATGTGCCAGATTAACCTGTACATGCTGGGCATGAACCAACAGTTGAGGGCTGTAAATATGCATAACAGCTACTGGCACTCCCTTCATCCACGTAATATGGGCCTACCCAAGTGTGGGTTGACACTGCTTAATACAACACTACTATTTGTAGAATGCAACAGTACAACAACATATCAAAGAAAATGACACAGAAGCACTCCAGGAATTATACATATATTTAAGGATTATTACATCTTTATTTATTGGGTTAAAACACTTTTTGAAGGCTCTCTCATTTATTTTATATAACAGTACATGCAGAATAATTACTAACCTGCCTGATGATGCAGCCTTTGCAGCCTATCTTCATGGGCTTGCTGGTTCATAGCCCGGGCACCTGCAGCTGTGAAGTAAATGCAGTGATATTGAGACATACCTATCCATAGTAAAGACAAGCATAGCAATTCTTAACTACTTAATACAATGGCTACTTACTCAGTACTGGGGCATTACGCATCACACAGGATTCCTGAATCCACTGGTCCAGTTGATCCTGCCTATGCTGTTTCAGGTCAGAATAATGGTGTCTGACCTGCTCACCAGTCCGAGGAACACCAGTGGCACTGGTGAGATCATGGGCAAGACTGTTCCAGGCCTCCGTTTTATATTGGGTACCCTGGTACTGGCCCCACAGGAGTCTTTCCTCATGATTGTGGACAAGAAGCCAAACCCTTACTTTGGACTACTCAATGCCCCAGCATTGCGCTCTAAATCGAGTGGCTTCTCCAACACCGGCATTGCTGACTGCAGAAGGAAGCTACAGCCAGTTATAGCAAGTGTTCCCACCTGTGGAGCTTAAATATGCCTCATTTCCTGCACTTATTTATGATTGGCCACTTTTGGAAAAACTCAGCTGTAGGCATGCCTGCTTAGCTGATGTTGGCAATGTTTAAAATTCCATTGATAGATATGTGTCTGTTGAAAGTGCATGTTTATGAAATGCTGTCATGGCTTAGTGGTTAAGTACTGTGACTATAATGCACAGTATCCTGAGTTCGAGCCATGTCACTGCTTTTTATTTTCCTACTGGGCAGACCTGACTGGTTACTGTACAGTAAAGGAGGTGTGGCCATGTTTAACAGATTTTGCTCAACTTTGCCCAGTGTTGCTCAATGTTGCTTGACGTTGCTCAACATTGCTCAACTTTGCCTGACATAGCACTGGTTAGCGCAGTGAGCACCTATGCGCAAATATGTTGTGGTTGCGCTGATTAGCGTGGTGTGCAGCTACGTACAAAGACATTGCGCTGTTTAAAGCAGTGCGCAGCTACGAGGAATTGGATTTAAATATGCTCAATACTGGTAAAATGTGCTTAGCAATACTTTATATTGCTTAAAATAGGGTACTCATGCATCAGAATGCATAACCATTTCACCTTCATATATATATATATATATATATATATATATATATATATATATATATATATATATTCGTTCACTACTACATTTAACTTTTCAATGCTTTTTACAAAACTTATACATAAAAAATGTCAAGAAATATTTTTGTAGTAGTGGGAATTGAACCGGGTATGCCTTCTCTTTGTGTGAAGGCTCTATCCACTACGTTATTGCTATTTTGTTTAATTTGCATATATTTTTCTCATTATCCTCTTCTGGTGTCTAAGCTGCTTACTGTAGCTAAGCAATGGGCAAACCCACGCAAACATGGGCAGCTATATCGGATGAAATAAAAAAAAAATCTTTCTATTTTTAATTTTGTCAGTTGTTTAACATATGGAGGAGTGTAGTGTTACATTGTGCACATGTGAGTGGACTCGCTCATGTAACTTGAAATTGTGGCGTTTCTTCATTGCAGGGGCGTGGATTTTTTGGACTGCTTAGCAGTCCGACATGCCCACTACACTCGTCCATGTTCCGTGTAAGCTTTAGAGTGTAGGCAGCGAGCCCATATTAATATGCATGGCGCGCTGCCGTCATACTCTTAGACTGGCGCTTCCGTGTAAGACTAATCTAGTTTTACACGGAAGATTAGTAAATCCTGTGGTGTATGTTCCCTGGGGTAGTATATATAATTAGCAGGAGGGGTAGGGGTTGCAGCCCCCATCACGGTGGTACAGGTAGGTTTGCCTCCTTGTAAAAGCACTGTTTGAAACATTGCATGTTCCAAGAAGTAATCTTAGAGCATTCACAAAAGAGTATCGAACTTGTATGATTTGATGTTATTTTGTTGAAGTGAAGCATGTCGACATGATACTAGATGCACACACACACACACACACACACACACACACACACACACACACACACACACACACACACACACACACACATATGTATATATATATATACACACACACACACACACACACACACACACACACGCACACACACACACAGATATAGATAGATATAGAGAGGCAGATTATGGGAGAACGTATTTTAATCTAAAGCTCCTTTGATCTATATATCTGTTTAGTTGACAAAATTTAGTCAGCTACACAGATGGCCAAAAGGTGTGAGATTGCACAATTCTTGGGTTAGGGAAATGTGTGTTTTCCTTGAGATTGTGCAATCTTGGATTCAGTATATAAAATTAGCAGGGGGTATGTTGCACAACGCCCACATGAGAGGGTGTAGGGGGGGTCTTGCCCATGCAAACAATTATTCTTAAGGCTATTTTCTGTGAACTTGTTTTGCATACACTGATATTTTTGTTTGGTGCATTTGTTGTAAGGCATCGGCATTTGAAAAGTCAACCTTTTGTGGAAGACTTTATGAACATCATTATTTGGGTCATTCATTGTTTTTTAGTAGGCCCATATATATAGATAGCTAGATATATATATATATATATATATATATATATATATATATATATATATATAAATAGATTGACAGATGTAATGCCCCAAGTTTCCTTAGTTTTATTCAAGGTTATTTTAAAATTGCAGTATGGAGACATGCCATCTTCCCTTCAGTTGTTCTAGAATCATTAATCCAGAGGCCATAAATTACAGACATAGATGGTCATAGGATATATTCCAGTACAGGAAGAGGAAAGAACAAACAGTAATATGGGAATTTGGAAGGAAGTGTTGCAGAAAGTGAGCAGTGCAGGAAATATTCCTGTGTAGAAGTTTAGGTTGAAAGTGCTTGTGAATGCATCTCTAAATTCAGATCTATGAAATAACATTATAATATATGATAAAACAAAAGATATACAAATTATATAGAATTATGTACAGTTTTATATTGTAAATGGTTCCTCTCAAAACCATCTAGAAATCTACCCAAGTTACAATGAAAATATTTTAGAGTGGATTTTATCATCATCTGTACTTTTCACATATAATTATTTTGATGAAGTTTATTAACAGTTTTATAAAACAAATATTCTTAAATTATCTCTGTATCTGTTGGCTAGTTATGCATTATGGAACAAAATGAAATCTGACAAGTATTTTTGTTTTAATTAAAATAAAAATGTTCATGAAAGACAGCCTTACCAGCAATTCCTTCTATAACTACTCTTCCAGCATTTGCGCAAGACAAAAATGCTGTAAGGAAATTGACACGTTAATAGCTTATTTACAAAAAATCTTGTATTAATATTTTCTTAAAAAAAAAAAACACAAAAAACTGTCCTTCCTCCCTTTCACTGTCCTGCTGAACCCTCACTAAAATGTAAATCTCACTGAGGTCATGTCAGTTGGAGGAATGTACAAATCTTAACTATGCAGAAGAAAGTGATAGTGTGGGAGAACTCCAGCCTCTCCTTACACACGAGTGTCCAACACTACATTTTAACAATAAAAAAGGGTTTCTAAAGTATGGTCTCTGCAAAAAGACTGAAAAACAGAGAAGGATGCCTGAACTGTGAGACCAGCATTATTCTGAGTTTATGAATGGAAGAAGTATCATGCGATGAGTGTGTGTGTGTGTGTGTGTGTGTGTGTGTGTGTGTGTGTGTGTGTGTGTGTGTGTGTGTGTGTGTGTGTGTGTTTGTGTGTGTGCGTGTGTGCATGTTTATGTGTTTCTTTGTGTGTGCATGAGTATGCATGTATGTGTGCATAGACGTAGATTACATATATTTTGTGTATATATATATATATATATATATATATATATATATATATATATATATATATATATACATACACAATATAGATTATATGAGATTATGAGATAGATAATCATAGATATATGTACAATATATTTACATACACACACACACACACACACACACACACACACACACACACACACACACACACACACACACACATACACACACACACACACACATATGCACCCAAGTGTGTGTATGTGTAGTTCAGCAGTTCAACAGTGATGTAAGTTATAGTGATAACACAAAGAGAAAGATAATCCAACCTAGATACAACTATGCACCTCTCCATCATAGTTACTAGGCATCTCATCCAAAGGAGGGTACACAACAGACTGCACCAACCGCTCCCCCTTAAAGTACAATATAGTGTCAGCAATCCATCTGTATGCTGTGGGTGTAGAACCCAACAAGTATGCTACCTGTTGCACTATGACCATTTGTTTACTGAAATGGGACACATTTTTTTGAATGTATCAAGAATCAGTGGAGTCGGCGACACTTGCCCTAAGCAGTGCATACTTCTTATAGGATACATTTCCTTAACTATGCAATCAAGTCCTACAATTTAGTGATTAAGTGCAAAAATGATTTTTTTTATATGAGCTACAGTTAAAATAACCTCCTCTCTTGCTTCCCTCGATTCCTATGTCACACTTTAAACCTCTGCATAGCCAGATGTTAGTATCAGAATACGATTCTGCAGATTATTTGTAATATCTTGGTCTAAACGTATATTATAGTGCTGTCTTCTCTGAATGTTTATAACTTGAGCAGCCTAACAAATAAGGGCTCTGATCTGGCAGTGGAACAATAGCAGACATGTAAAGTTTGTTTGGCTAAATATGCAGGGAGAGAGGGAGGATGCTTCAGAACTTTTGAAATGTAAAAAAAAAAAAACCTTAGGCATTGAATATCTCCTGTATATGCTGTTACCAAATCCATTTGGCATTACAGTGAAGCCTAACAATGAAAAGAAAAGTAATGTCCTTTGTCAATTTCTGAAGACCAGCTGGTCAAGCTTCCATGTGAGTTTTGGTTACTGAGCATGTCTTCTGCATGGGCAAACCTTAAATATGAAAGGACTGGATAATATGGCTGAAGTAGTGCATACTGTGCTGATACAGCTGATATACTGGTCAAGCAAGCCAGAAAAGAATAATATATACATAACTTGTTCCAAAGCACGAGAAATACTGAAGAGGACAGAGACAGAAAGAAAATTGCAAAGTGTGGCAAGATGTTGATTTCAAAGGTTGACTGCTTTTCGTTCCAGATGCATTTCTCAAGATCAATCTGTCCTAAATAGCATTTAAGTTCTGTTTTTCTGTTTCATGAATGATGCTTTTGTGATTTTGGAATCACAGCAGCTGTAATAATTAGCTTTTTCAAAGGGCCCACAGAGTATGGCTGTTTCAAGAACTGGTCTAAAATGTTCCAAGATACCTTGACAAAGATCCCTATAAGAAACCACAGTTAAACTGCAAACAACAAACACAAGTTATTTTAGCTTGCTGAAACATGTTCCAACCAAGCCTTCAAGTGATACTGTGAAAAATCTGCAATTCCCCTGGAGGCATCCTGCATCACCCTTACTTGAATATACTGTGCCCATGGTCCCACAGCCATAGTACAAAGAGAAACTCTGTGCAAGGATGAAAAAGTGCTGTTGTATATCCAGATTGTGGAACTCTTCAGCTCAGGCCTTTAAAAATGAGTAGATTACATTAAGTGAAGTTTATTTCATATAACAGTACATCTCCTACCTTGATGATTCTGCTAGATCTTGAACCTCTCTGTGCAGCACTGAGGACACACTTTGTTCTGTACTATCACTGTTTCTGGTAAATACCCATTAATAAAAGCTTAGAACAGCTCTCTTCAGACTTCCTGTTGCTCTGACACAGGTTTCACTCCCAAGAGGTCAGTCAGATGTTACAGTCTCATTAATATGAAGTCCTAATGGAGACAGTAAAAAGCTTGAACAAGTTAAAAGCAATACACATATCTGCTTTAAAGAAAAAAAATGTTCCATGGAGGATCTAAGAATATTCTTGAATTAACCTTTAATGTAAATCTTGATACTCTGAGCATGTCCTACTAGATGCACATCTAGTACTCTTTGTGACTTTGTGCATGTTGTTAGTGTCATTAGAAAGTCTAGCAAGAGCTGATTGTATGTGATCTTTATGACTAGTGATGTTTTTTTTTTACTTGGTGTTAGAAAAATGTTGTTCTTGTCTTTTTTTCACAGGTCATGGCAGGAACTTATGCAATCAGATCTTCTGTATCCTGCCTAGAGATTCATGCTGTTGACAAACCCCTTCTTTTTTGATCATATTGTTATGCTTATCTACCTGTTCCCGGTGATACAGTGGCTGAAATTCATTGTAAATTTTTATAGTACACATCATTAACTGCATGGGTAAAGCCCTCACCTTCAAATGACCAGAACCACGCACCAATGCAGAAATAATCAGAGAATATCAGGGACAATTTCTAAAACATTAGTACTATTAACTTTAGAAGCTGACAGGATAAAAGACTGTGAATTAACATGCATTCTCACAAGTAAAATAAGTCTATAACTCTAATTATCATATTATAATTGGTCTATCACCTTTTCTCCCCAGGTTGTCAGTTTTAGTGGAGGTAAGGAGGGATACTGAAAATTTTGAGCAAAAACAAGGGACGTCTCTGAAAACTCAGGACAGTTCAGAGGTGCATGTGTATGGTGATTCATAGATGCACTATAGCAACTGATGAAATGCATCATATTATGTATACCAATTAATGCATGATGACATGCAAATGAAGGTATATATTCCAAATAATGTGGTAATAATATGCAAATGCATTCAGTCAACATTGTGTATCCATTTAAAACTGTTTTGGAGGAACACCATGCTGATCAATTCTACAAAAGACCAGAATGTGCCAGAAATAAAAGTACTGCAGACAGCAATAACATTCAGTATTAAGGGAGAACTTAGACAGTAACATGATCTTGGTGTGCCTAGTGTCACCAGCTTCCATTTGGTAGGATGACATGGAGGATGTTGACAGTGACAGCTCTGCAGTCAGCAGGTTGCATATCACAACTGTACAAGCCAGGAGACAGTGGATCAGTACCATGCTGATGAGGATACTGCAGGGATTTTTGTAGACATGTGCAACCCAGAAGCAGAATCT
Source organism: Protopterus annectens (assembly GCF_019279795.1). Taxonomy (NCBI): domain Eukaryota; kingdom Metazoa; phylum Chordata; order Ceratodontiformes; family Protopteridae; genus Protopterus; species Protopterus annectens. Next base: position 1,354,286,384 of record NC_056739.1, read on the forward strand.
ACATTAATGCAAGGCCTTCCTGTCCCTGACAAGACACCACAATCCTAATTATTGGGGCATTTCAGAGACAAACAGGGCACATGTAAGGTTTATCACATGCATTGGCATCATGAATATTTAGCTATGTCTTTAACATTTTGGTTCTGTATGGGAATGGGCATATCTTTTTTCTCAGGATGGCAGATGAGAGTGCTAGAAGTATTTATTTAACATTTGTTTAACAGGAAAGTCTGACTAGGACATAAATTATTTTCAGTGGAGGCCTGGAGAGAAACACTCCAGACACATGTCTTTGGAATGTGGGAGGAAACCAGAGCACCCAGAAAAACCCATGCAAAAGCAGGGAGGACATGCAGACTCTGCACATAAGGCACCCCAGCTGATAATCAAACCATAGACCCTCTTGCTGTGAGGTCACAAACACTAACCGCTGCACCACTGTGCCACCCAAGTCAGTAAGTATGTATGGCTTCTATGACATTGTATGATTCTCTGAGGTACTGTGTTCCACAAGGCCATCTATTTGGTAAGCAATGGCACTCTGGATGGAATATATGCATACATCTATACAGAGTACATACATTTGTGCTGAACCCCCTTAAATATATGTCTGCCACATGTTGCAGGTGATGCTGGACACCTTGTTGAGCACCAGATAATGACAGATGTTCATAATCTGGATAATGTTGATGGATTGCAGTACAACTCAGCTCACAGAGAGAATAACAGCATCCTCAAATAACTATTTGCCATGTTGAATGTATGCTTTCACATTCTTGATACTTCAGGTGAGGCATTGCTGTATTTCTTTGTTCTGGCATACAAGCTGGTCATAATCTGTGCTGTGCTACACAAGAAACTGTGAAACCAAGCAGTGAGATAAAACCCTGACTGCAATCTAGCTGATCTGTGTTCAATTAGTGGCTCGGTCAGTAGGAATGGATGAGCGTGACCATCTTGGAGAGCAGTAGCATAGTGAGGACATAGTGAGAGGGGAAACAACCCAGGAGAAAAGAGATTGGGGGGGCACGATCAGCTGATCCCAATCATTCTTCAATATAATACTGACTTTTAAAAGCCGGAATTGCATTTGCAGTCAAACCTGAGCTATGTATGTGGTCTAAACTGTAGCAACTGCTTGCTATATTGCAGTAAACAGTTGTCTACAGTTTAAAAGTAAAAAATAACTAAAATCTGAGAGCTGTATCACTGTGCAGGCAGGATATAAACTGTAGCAACTGGTTGCTACATTTGTAGCAACCAGTTTGCTACACTTTGAAAAGATTTTTTTTTTTTTAACTAAAGCATGAGTGTGAAGTCTGCATGTCCTCCCCATGGTCGAGTGATGTATAAAGACATGCAGGTAGGTGCATGCGTGAATGGGTGTGCCTTCCTTGAAAGTTGGGTGTCGGGCTGGCAACTCGGCACCATAAAAATCCACTGCCAATCATTAGCTAACCGGAGTTCCGCTGTGGCGACCCCTAACCGGGAAAAGCCAAAAGAGATTACTAACTAAAGCATGAGTGCTGGAGTGCTCAGTGCAGCCAGGTATAAACTGTAGCAAATGTTTGCTTCATTTTAGCAAACAGTTTGCTACAGTTTAAAAGAATAAATGCTTTTTTTTTAAAATAAAATAAGCTAAAGGAAGGTTGGAAACAGGGCACAGAAATGGGACCTGAATGGCTGGGACTGGAAGTAGGAGAGGTGCATGCAACTGGCCACCTGGTTGGTGTGCCAGTAGAAGGAATGTCCATTTTTTACATTTTTTTTAGCTTGGGGGGGGGTGTTGATCTAACTATAATAAGTTGGATCACTTATGGCTTATTACAATGAAGAGGTGACTTTTTTTTTTCACTTGAAGAGCTGAGGGGTTGGGGTGCTGGTTCATTGCACTGGCCCAGGGTGCTAAATGAGCCAACCATGCTTCTGTTGGAGAGAGGATGGCCATTAATTTGTGACCATCCTCTAAAGGGAGGCAATGTGCAAAGATGGTAAATGCCTTTGCAGGTGACCAATGAGCATGGGGGGGTGAAATTGGTTTGGGCATATAATGCAAAAATAAAAGCATAAATAAATATGAAATACTGGATGGGCACACAGATGACCTAGCCCATAGGACACATAAGATCCATTACTGACCCCAGCAACACAGAAAGAAGTCCACAGGGGGCTAGGAGAATGTCTGATAGATCCAGCATGGACATGGGATGCTGAAAGCTTGGCTGGTAATAATGAAGGGTGAGGAAACAAAAAAAATTAAAAATATGTTTCATGATATCACAGTGCACTCACAGGAGGATGCACAGACTGGCAGCAAGACAGGACTTATATTACTGATGTATGCTGTGTTGTGAAATACAAGTGCTTCACATAATGGGCTAACACACTTATGGCACCTTTCCCATTGTATCGCCTCTCTGCAGGAACAGAGGAAGAAGTAGTTAGGTAGAAGCCTCAGCCACAGCTCATCCTAGCTGTGGCCATAGTGGGGATGATGATGAAGATGGGAGTGCCTTACCGGAAAGGGATGGTAACTTGTCTCCAGCAGGTAGCCCAGTCACATTGTTTGTAGTGTCCCAGCTGCAGCTACAGTGATTAGAAAATATAGTTGAGAGGCAAATGAGCATATAACTTGACCACACAGATTGCATTCTGGAGAGGATAACAGATTTGCTTATCTGGCCTGCTCCAGCCATCAGGTCACTAGAAACGTATTGTGCAGAGAAGGTGATTGCCATATTCATTTAACAATACATAACAATCGTACCAGCTCTGCTTTAAAAAAAGAAAATGATAGTGATGTTTAAAAATAAATGTATTGCCTTCTCTGGATAGGCCACATACAAAACACCACCACAGAAGCTGAACATCTTTAGAATAAATGTTGCCTAAGGAGATCTCACATCACTTCCAACTACACATATAGTATCACTCACTTTACATCATCATAAATAGTGATGGTATGTGAAAGACAGAAACATCTTTATAGACACTGACAATAACAGCCCCCCCCAAAAAAAATAATGTATAATGGCAAAAACAATGCTTGTCAGAGTATCACTGTCTAACTGCTGCATCCCATGAAATATGTCATCAGGATAACAACATTGCAAGTCATCATACTTTTGTGTCCACAACACACGTCTTCTGGTTATGCCTGTCATGACAGGCAAAAGTTACTATACATCTATATGTTAAACACCTGCAGTAAATGTACAATTCACATTTTACTCAGGACTTAGCAGAGAAGTGCAGCTTTCAGCTGCTATGAAAGTTTGGAAAAACAGAATTAGAGTAGCTGATGTACATGTGCGCATGCACACACACACATACACACACACACACACACACACACACACACACACACACACACACACACACACACACACACACACACACACAAAGCATTTTGACTTAAATGAGTCACCTTGTACTGTAGTATATATTGCTACAACAACCCACTTATTGTGTACAGGATCATGTTCCATTGTTAACTCCTGTTGTTAACACTCGCTCCACACATATTTGATTTCCTTCATCAACATTTTTTTCTCATGTTTGATGCTGTCATTTACTTTCCCTTCCTGATTTCTTGTATGTTCTGATATTCTGTCATCTCTGTTTGGCTTTTCTTCCATTACTATTTCTCCCTTCTTTTCTTCCTATATCTTCTTCTCTTCTAATCCCTTTTCCATTTCTTGGAACAGTATAAAGATCGATTTTCTTGATTATTTTTCAAGGATAATTTGCCCCTGCCTTTTCTTTTAGTTTCCCATTTTCCCCTTCCATCCATTTCCTTTTGCTTCTACTGTGCACTTTGTTGCAGAATCACATGTGCTTTTAAGTATGTGGACCATATTTCACACTTTCTTAAAGTTAACTACATTGTAGCAGAAGCTAATACTTGTTAAAATTGAGTTTGCTGCTTCATTCTTATACCCCGATTTGCTCAGCGTCAGTGATTTGAACATACAATCCAAGTATTGCTGGAATAAAAGTGATACAAGCTCCATTCTTCCATCAACACCCTATATGATGAGATATCTTGTCTGCCATAGAAGATTTAAGTCAGCACTACAGTCATGTTTTTAAATTGCTCCACATTTTTAGTTTGTCAGATTTTTTTCTTCTAGTTCAGGAGCATTTGGTGGCCAGTCAAATATATTTTTACATTAGATTTAATTTTGTATAAATTTAGTATGACTAGATGGTCTTCCTTTTCCTCAATTTCTTGACTCAGTTATGCTGTCTCTGTTTACCTCCTTACATCCTCCTTCAGCATAGGTTAAATGTAACTTTTTTCCCTTTCAATAATAAGGCTAAACTCTTAAAGATGGATCTTTTCCTGTCACATGACTCCAATGCCTCACATGTCATGACCCACAGCAGTATTACTTAATTTCAAGGTACCTCATAAAGGTCTTTGCCAAGTCATTAAATGTGCTGTTTAGTACAATAAAATTACAGAGTCAAACCAACCAAAACACAGCCAAAATGAATGACAGTTGAAAAGACAGTAACACTGGAGCAGCACTTAAAACTGGAAAAAAAAAACAATTTGTCCACTCAGGAGATTTGACTTTTATGCAATAACATATTACAGCCAATTCTAAGGCTGCTACATTTCTTGAGAACATGACAATAGCCCTGCTGCAACAACTACTTGACAATGTTTACTAATGTAATGTCATAATAAAACGTAAAATGTACTCTTGTACTTTATGGTAAGAAGTTGACTTACAGACTCAACTTCCTTCTGCTATGTTCTCCTTAGGAAGGTCCATGTTTTCCAAATAATTCCAAAGAGAATAATATAGCTGAATTGGTGTTACAGGAATGTGGAAGCAATTTTCTGATATTTAATGTATGTAAGTATATGATGCTGTAGTCTGAGCACAATGATAAGTCAGTAGGTGGTGACTTTTGAGTCAACTGATCAGTAAAACAAACTGGGGATGTAGAAACTAAGACAATGAACCAGTCAAGTATACACTGAAAAAAACAAAGAAAAATGAATGGTCAGAACCAATGGAATGTGTCACTCACTCATCTCTATTACAAGTAATAAGAAGGCTGGGGGTTTCGTTCAGATGCTTTAATATATATAAACACATCAGGATGGATAGCAGCATCATTAAATACAAAAACCTAGCTAAGAAACAGAGCTTACATATATACATGTTCACATCTCAACAGCTAACTACAAAAGGGCAGTCAGGCTCGCATCTTCACAATATTTATACTCTAGTGCAAGCCTTTGGATAGCTTCTTAAAGGTATACACACACACTCATTGATCTGCATCCTCCCTCTTAAAAAGATTGTCCTTCATGCAAAAGAATGTCAGAGACAAGCGTGTATTACGATGTACATTAGAAATAAAATACAATGTTCATGTCCAGGTTGCTTCATATCTGCCACAGAGTTTAGAGATTCAATCATATCTCGTAACATAACAGCTGGGACTAGATTTAGCAACAGGGACAGTCTGCGGTGCACACCTCATAACAGGAACTTCTGGATTTGACATAGGAACAAAAATGTCTTCTAGAACTTCCTCTGGAATTGAAACACCAGACAACTCACTCTGAGATAAAGCGTCTTTCTCACAGGCTATCTGCTGTGATATAGGCTCAGACACCGGTCTCAAATATTTCCGATTCCACCTAAAATTTGCTCCTTCTGATTCCACAGTGTAGAAGCTTGGCCCTGGACCAATATTCTTCACAACACCAATCCGATCGTAACCTTTGGTCATCTGCATCCTTACAACTTCTTCCTCTCATAATGGATTTAGTGATTTGCTGGTCTTATCGTAGTAGGACTTCTGGTATAAGTGCTTCTTCAACAGATTGGCTTTCACTGATCTGTTGTTGTTGAAGCAATGAACCAGCTATTGACTACTGATTGGTAATGTGGTTCTGGTTTGTTTCAACAGAAATCTCTGAGCAGGTGAACCAAGATATTTATCTCAAGAAACATTTCTGAGATTCAAGAGATTCAAGAAAACATCAGTATTGTCTCGTTTAGACTTCTCAAGTAACTGTTTTGCACTTGGCACTGTGCATTCTACCAAACCATTTGACTGGGAGTATTCTGGATGGGTCTATATTAGAACATCAAATAATTAACAGTTCGAATCCCTAAAGGTCAATCTTCAGTGATCAAACTGTTAAAACATTAAATGTGCAGAAAAAAAATAAAAACAACAAAAAAAAAAACTAAACGGTGTAGGCAGGGGGGCACCCCCTACTACTTAAATATACCAACTCCGAGACCGCACTACATTGAAGTAAACGGAAATCTCTCCTTACGGAGATTTCCGTTTACTTGTTCGATGTTCTGCAGTTTCACTATTCTCGTGTCGACAATGTCAGATTCGACATTGTCGGCTTTTGAGAATTTAATATAGACCCCTCTGGACTACTTGTGACATGAGTAAAATCCTATTCTTCTGCAAATCTTTTGAATTGTTGCATTGCAAACTGCATGCCATTGTCAGAAATAACTTTGTGTGGACTTCCATGAACAGCAACATGACATTTCATATTAGCAATGACAGTACTAGATGCTAGGTTAGGAAGTAAGTCAACCTTGAGCCAATTGGAGTAAGAGTCTAATAACACCAAATAATATTGACCTTTTCACTCGAAGATATTGGTGGCTACTGTCGACCAAGGTAGTTCCGGAATCTGGTTAAGGTGAAGTGACACTTTCTGCTGATGATGCTTAGTTCTATTACATACTGAACAGGAATAAGGTGCTCTTTCAATGTCTTATGACATAGAAGGCCAGAATGCTATATCTCTTTCTCTTCTTTTGGTAGATTGGGTTTCTGGGTGACTCTGATGCAAGATAGTAATGTTCTCTGGCTGCAAAGATTTTGGAACGATTACTGTCAGACCTTTCATCCTGATATCTTTGTCAGACAAAATTTCATCTCTGTATAGGTTCATAGGTGTGTGCTAGGCTAATGTCCCTGGAGCCTTTGCAAGCCGAGCCCATAGGATTACCCTGGCATCATGCACCTGACCTTAGTTGCCAGTGCCTCTGTTGAGTAGAGCCATTGGAGTGATCCCCGAGGTGAATTTTCTATTTCCCATCCACTCATCAAGATTTCTCTTGAAGAGACCCAGTGAGGTGCTCTGCTTGACATGTATGGGAAGTCTGTTCCATAGCATGGGCAGTCTCTGGGTTATGAACCTGTCCCTCCAGCATGTTCTGTTAATTGTGGTAAGGAGGTTGAGGTCTCTGGAGCATGTGGTGTGGAGGGATTGGGATTTCTTTAGATGTAGCATTTCCAACAGAGCTGGGTCAAACATGGCTTTGTAAGTCAAGCACAGATCACCTCTAAGCAGGCAATAAGAGACAGAGAATAGTTGGAGTTTTTTGAGTCTGTCCATATAGCACAAGTGTATAACGCCCAGGATTCTCTTTGTGAGGTAGTTTTGCAGCCTATCCAGTTGTTGTAGGTGTCTAGTGAGGCCAAATGGGGCATTCTACTTGATGATTGGCCTAATGAAGGAAGAGTAGAGGGAGACAATGACCCCTTTATTCCTGGATGCAAAACCCTTAATAATGAGATGTGCCACATATAAGGACTTTCTTTACACAGTGGCAATGTGGTGGTCAAAAGAGAGGTTGCTGTCAACTGTGTTCCCAGATTTCTTATAACACCTTCTGTGTTCAGTGGACAACCATCAATATGGAAATTCATGGGAACTGGGTTTTTCCAAAAGGGATGACGACACATTTTTTGGCATTGAGTTTAAGGCCATGGTTCTAACACCAGTCGTTGGTCTCAGTGAGGCCTTTTTCTAGGATGTCAACATCACTTGGGGGAGTTAATAATGGCTCCCAACTTCAATCATCTGTGAACTTTGTCAGCCAGAGTCCCTTTGTGTTGGCCTGGATTTCTGAGAAGTAGATACCAAACAAGAGAGGACCCAGGACTGATCCCTGTGGGACTCCACTCGTGAGTGGTCAGTAGTCTGACTTGGAGTCAGCTACTTTCACACTGTGGGTTCTAAATGTAAGCCAGTTTGCAACCCATCTAGTGATATAGGGGTTGATGCCTAGCTTAGTGAGTTTTTCTATGATTACTGTGTGGGGAATGGTATCAAAGGCCTTGACCAGATCAAGGTAGGCTGTATGAACCACCTTGCCTTCATCCACAGCTCTGGTGACTGACTCAAAGAAGTTGACCAAGTTGAGCAGGCATGATCTATCCTTCACAAAACCAAACTGTGTGGGATCCAGAGTTTGGAGATTCCCTATATCCTTGTTTATTAGGTCCATGATGATACGTTCCATAGCTTTGCATATCAGACTTGTCAGGCTAATGGGGGATAGTTCCCCGGGTCTGTAGTCACTCCTCCTTTGTGGAAAGGGATGACTATAGCAGTGCGCCATTCGGTAGGGACAAAGCCTGAGGTGAGGCTGTGATTAAACAGGGCACACAGGTGAGGTGCCAATTTACTCTGTAGTTCATGTAGAACACATTCAGGAATATTGTCAGTACCCATAGAAGCTGTATTCTTGGCCTTGGACAGTGGTGTTTTAACCTCTGCAGCAGTGATCCTGGGTGCCTGACAATCTAGTAGTATTGTGATTGGTCCTTTGTGGGGGGGGGGGGGCTTAAAGTTGGCACTGAATCTGCTAGCCAGTATATTGGCAATATCTGTTGGCTCGGTATAGGAGGTACCATTGTGCAGTAGCTCAGAGCAAATCTGGGTATTGCCATGGAGATTCTTTACATACCTATAGAAGGCCTTGTGGTTGTCTTTACTATCTGCTGCAATTCTGTTTTCATAGCTAGCTTTAGAGGATTTGATAAGGGATCTCAAGTTTTTGTTGAGGCTGATAAGGGAGTTTCTCCAGTCTTGGGACTTCACCTTATTCTGCATCAGTTTCCTTCTTTTGTTGTAGAGTTTGTTTATGGCAGGAGATCACCAGATTGGCTTCCTTTTTTGGAGGAGAGCATCTTGGTTCTATTGGGTAAGGCAAGAGCCATGCTTTTGTGTACGTGTTCGTACAGTGCATTGGTGTATAATTCAGCAGTCATGCAACTATTCTCCATTTGTATGACTGCCGTGAAGTTAGCCACCTCTGTTTTTAGGAGCCCAAAGTTAGCTTTGGAGAAGTTTTTCATGGTGGTTACCTTTGCAAGGGGGTGGGGTGGGGTGGAAGGGATGTGGATTTCCAAGGTGATTAGTTTGTGGTTGGATCTAACCAGGGAAGAGTTGATTATTGGGGTAGAGCAACAGTTACTCATGTTTAGTAGTGACCAGGTCAAGGATGTTGCTACCTCTATTGGGGGTAAGAACAAGCTGGCCCAGAGCATTGGAATTAATGAATTCCAGGAAATGTTGTGCAAGTGTATTGGCACATGAGTAGTTTTCCCAGTTTATGGAGGGATAATTGAAGTTGTCCAGTATGACAGCATTAGGTTGGACCCTAATATTCTCCAGGGGGCTTAGGAATATGGAGTGTGCATCTTGGGACATGGTTGGGGACATATAACAGGCTGCAACCTGAATTGCTGTCTTACCCAATATTAGCAGCACCTGAAGTATCTCTGATGCGTTATGTTGGGCTACCAGTCTGGAGGTATGCACATCCTTTATGAATATGGAAACACCACTGCCTTTGGAGCTTTGGTCCAAGTTCTGGGGCCGAAAGGTATGGCATGAGTTGCAGTCTGGTAGTGCAGGGGTGCTTTCTGCTGCTTTGAACCAGGTCTTTGTTACAGTACAAATGTCGATGTTCTCCATTTTAAGGAGTGCTTCAAGCGAGTGCATTTTGAGGTTAAGACTTCTAGTATGTGCCTCACCATCGAGTCACATATGAATAATGTGCTGGGCATGCTGTTTTGCCTTAGGGCCTTTGGTTGAGTGGCACACTGTTTAGGAGAGTTATGTGCCTCATGATTAGTGTTGTGTGGTGGTGGTTGTGTGCATTTCTGCCTTGGAGGTCTCTGCTATTTGGGTAGATTTTTATTGAGAGCCTCAGTGAAGGTGGGTGTGTGGTTTGTGTTTGTATGTGAAGGCAGTGTTGGTGTGTGTTCTGGAGGGCTATGTGCTCCATGTGTTGTGGTGCAAGTATTGACCTTCTCCTCTTGACCAGCTCTTCCGGTCTTGGCTGGAGAGTGCATGGCTTCCAGTTTGGATATATAAGTGCATCTCTCGCAAGTCTGAGTGTTGGGAAGTATGAGGAGAGGGTTGTCTGTGTACATGAGGCAGTTGCTACTTTGCCTCAGGATGCCCAAGTTCACCAGGTATAGGAGAAAGCACTGGGAACTGACCTTTAGACATGCCTGGAGAGGTGAGCATTAATAATAAGTACTGAAGCTGTTTCCTTTTAGACTGTTTAGTGCTGGTAGCACTTTTGTGTGCTACAATAATTGCTACAAGAAGTCTGGTAAAGTGTTAGACTAATAAGCTAGTAAAAGTGCAGGAGAGGAGAGAACTAGTAGATCTATGGGAAAAATTGAAGAACAGACTTTGGCACCTCTCAGAAGCTTGGAAACAGTTATGGATACAGCAAACCTGTATCTGGACTAGACTAGTCACAGGAAAGGCGGGAAACAAGTGTAAACATGGGATTTTAATCCAGAAAGTTGAAAGAGATGGAAAAACTGCCCAAACAGCCAGTAAACTACAAATTCTGGGCCAGACACCACTTCTCTTATGGTAGATAGGCCAACTAATGCTTATTACTCTCACTGGTAAGCTAGAAGGCTTCCTTCTGACACAGAAAGGCTTGGGGGGGGGGGCTCAGAAGCTTACATACAGTCCTGCATACAGCAAATCTGTATCTGGACTAGACTAGTTACAGGAAGGTGGGAAAAGCACAAATGCAGGGTTTTAAACCAGAAAGTTGAAAGAGATGGAAAAAAAACTTCCCAAATGGCCAATAAACTACAATTTCTGAGCCAGAAACCATTCATTTTGTGGTAGATAGGCTATCTAGTGCTTACCCCTCCTACTGATAAGCTAGAAGGCTTCCCTCAACACAGAAAGGCTTGGGGGGTTGCTCAGAAGTTTACAAACAGTCCTGAATACAGCAAAACAGTATCTGGACTAGACTGGCTACAGGAAAGAGGGAAACAAGTGCAAACATGGGCATTTAGACCAGAGAGTTGAAAGAGATGGAAAAACTGCCCAAACAGCCAATAAACTTTAATTTCTGGGCCAGAAACCTCTCTTGTGGTAGATAGGCAACCTAATGCTTACCACAACCACTGATAAGCTAGAAGGGTTCCCTCCAACCCAAAAAGGCTTGGGGGGCTCAGAAGCTTAGAAACAGTCCTGGATACAGCAAATCTGTATCTGGACTAGACTAGTTATAGGAAAGGCAGGAAACAAACTTAGATTTTCTTTTACAGAAAAGCAGCTAAACAGCACTAAAACAATTCAAGTGCAGTGTAAGCTAGCACACCTGAGTGTGTAGCAATATTAAAGTAAATAAAGTTTAATTAAATGCAATTTATTCAAACTGTATTCTGAACTGAATTCAATTATTGTTTTATTCAACTCTGAACAGTTAAAAAGTGCCAAGAATATACTTATCAGCTGAGAAAGACACTCAGTTAGAACACAAGGAGATTGTAGCAAAGTTTTTTTTTTATTGTAAAGTGGAAAGGGAGAAAGGAGAAACAGAAGATAATTCAAGGTTAAGGACATAAGTGGGTTGGCCTTCTCAAAATGGAAAATAAGGTTGCACTTCTTGAGGTAAAGTAAATTGGTTTGACAGCCATCTTTGATTGATAAACTCAATGAGCCTTAGTAAAACTGGATCTGTAGCTGTGTGATCTCTTTGCGCATCAAGACATAGGGAAGGAAAATTTCTCACTTTCATGACTTCAAAATCCTCAATCGAATGAGAACCTTGATTGTCATTCTGTTCAGTGGTATTTCTGGGTTATCTGAATAATGTATCAGCAAGATAAAGAGGTTTGCCTTTCTTGTAGACAAGATTAAAATTGTACTTTTGCAATCTCAGCATCATACGTTGCAGTCTGGCTGGAGCTGAATGCATTGGCTTACTCAGGATAGTGACTAGTGGTTGGTGGTCTGTTTCAGTCTGGATAGGTCTACCATAAACATAATCATGGAACTTCAAACATGCAGACACAATTGCCAAAAGCTCTTTCTCAATCTGGGCATACCGCTGTTCAGTTTGGGTAAGAGTTCGCAGTACACATGCAACAGGTTGATACTCTTGTAAAATGACTGCACTAGGTCCAAATTTCGAAGCATCACAGGAAAGGTTAACTGGTTTGTGAACATCATAGTATCTGAGCATTGGCAGACTAGCAATTCTATGTTTCAAGACATCAAATGCTCTTTGGTATTGGGTCAAGTCTGTAATGAACTTGCCTTAGTAGTTGACCATGCCAAGAAAACATTGCAGGGCTTGAATATTGTCTGGGGCTGGCATCTCGAGAATGGCTGTTTGTTTTGAAGGGTCTGGTTGTAAGCCTGTACTTGTGAATATATGACCAACATAAGGAACTTCTTGCAGCCTAAATTTGCATTTCTGTGCATTGAGCTTAAGATTCACTTGACATGCCCTTTCTAGAACTTTTTCTGAGGTTTCTGTCATGTTTGGCTTCATCACGACCTCCTATCAGTATGTCATCTACAATATTAGCGCATGGATACCCAGAAAAAATTTGCTCCATTGCATGTTGAAAGACTTAACTTGCATAATTTATCCCAGATGGCATTCTCAAAAATCTGTACCTGCCAAATGGAGTACTAAAAGTAGTGAGCAATGAGGATTTCTTGTCAAGCTGAATTTGCCAAAATGAACTCTTTGCATCTAAGACAGAAAAAATATTGGCACTTGGCATCAAGGATGAGACTTCTTCAACTGCGCACATTGGATGATGAGGTCTTTTTAGTGCTTTGTTCAAATCTCTTGGGCCAATATATATTCTGATGTTACTGAGCTTTTCTTATGAACTACCACCATGGAAGATACTTATTCTGCTGGAGTTTCAACTGGACAAATCAGACCTTGTCACATCATTTTATCTAAATCAGCTGTAACTCTTTCTGCATGGTTATTGGAACTTTACTTGCTGGCCTGATAACTGGACTGACCTCTGGGTCTAATTTCATGGAGTACACACCTGGAAGTTTGCCTAGTTTGTCTTGAAACAGATTTGCATAGATAGAAAAATGTGCTGGGAAAAATTAGAGTAGTGCTTTTTTAAGGTAATAAGGTGGAATTCCTTATTAAATGAAAGCAGTCAATTCTCAAGTCTTTGAGCTCTAATAATGACAGAGTGTGCATCTTGACCACATAAAATAAGTCATAGCTTCTCCTAGCAAAGTAACATAAAAGCATTACTGAGTCTTCGGCTTGAATTCACCTCCATAAGCAAGAAGTTTTGCACATCTTGCCAAATCAAGCCTTTCACCTTTACATACTCTGGCAATGTTTCTGCAGACATAACATTGCACTTAGAACCTGTGTCAGCTTTGAGTTCTGTGGGTTTGCCATTTATCCGAACAGTACAAAATACTTCATTTTTGCCTCTTAAATCTACTAAATTAACCATTTTATGAAGCACTGATACACCATCAACATAAAGAGTATTGTGCAAGCCTATCCATAGCTTTCTTATTGATCAACTTGTTTCTTAACATATTCCCTGTTAATGAAAGAATGCGGGACTTTTGATTTACAAAATCTTTTGAAGTGATTCCATTTATTACATTTGTGGCATTGCTGAACAAAAGCTAAACATTTCTCCCTTTTAGAATCATGACTTCCATCACAATTATGACAGTTTGCAATGGAAGTGGGTGGGGGCCCATGCTTTGAGTGTAGTGACTCACTATTATGCTTCACTGAGACTGTGCGAAGTCTGGAATGTGCAAGAAAGTTATGGGGTTTACTGGTAGTTGTGGCAGGGGTTGCCATGTGCTTGGGCCTGTTTCTTTTAATAATATGCTGCATTCTATCAACATGAGCTTTATCACTGTGCATTCTAGAGCTGCTCTCATTTGTAAGCATATTTGTGTGCTTTTCTCTAAGCTCATATATTTCACAAATCTCAGTGTCCTTATTCAAAGTTAAATCACTGTCATGAAGCAAAATCATTCTCACAGCATCATCTTTTATGCCACACACAAGTCTGTCCTTTATCAACTCATCCCTTAGGTCATCAAATCTGCATGTTTTAGCTTTATTTCTCAGGTCAGATATATATGCTCCTAAAGTTTCTCCAGGCTTTTGATCCCTTGTGTAAAATAAGTGCCTTTCCATTGTAACATTTGTCTGGGGGTTACACATTTCTTTAAATTTATGTTTTAAGCACTGTTGGTCCTCCCTCAGTCGGTCCAACAATATGATGGTTTTCCCCCTCTCCAGTATAAATAGCAGGTGCATACACAAATGAACATTCTCTTTCTGTGGCTTCTGACCCAGCTAAATTAAGCAGAATAAACACCTTTGTATGGTCATCTTTATCAGAAAATGCAGCCTGTAGGAAAATGTCGACTCTTGCTCAAGCACTCTCCAGTTCTCAGCAATATTAATGTCAAATTCAAGTGCATTGGGTTTTCAAAATGTGTCTGCCATGCCACAAAGTATACACAAACACACTGAAAATATGGCCCTTGCAATTATATACAAACTGTTATGTGAGCTTGTAACAACATCAATGCACAATAAACTCTTTGAAATACTTTACTTTGCAAAATATGCTTTGTAATGTCGGCACTCTGCGAAATATGTCTTGCACTGGCTGTCCTTTGGGAAATAGCTTTACTGGAACATTACACAAACATGCAAACAATTCATACAGTTTGAAAACTTGGATATCTTTGCTTAATACTTAAATACATATGTTTTGTGAAAATGTGGTCGTTTCCCATAATTTTCTTCACTTTATACAATCAGACTTTATTTTTTCACGATTCAGTTTATTAGCTGCTGGGTTTATAATAACATTGTTTTAATTTGCAACTATTACAAAATAGTTTTTAATAACTTTAGTAGAGTGTTGCTGTTTTTATGTTTAAAATGCAACTTTGTTGCCTTTTTAGGTTTATGGTTACTACTTTTTATATTTATATATTTAAGATGTGGTTAGTGATGAAGTCGACCTGGTATGGGTTTGTGTTGCCGTACAATATGCCCATACTGAAGGGTGGCTGTCAGGCTCCTTTAAGGGAATTTTTTAAGTTTATTGATTTCTTAATTGAATTATTGTTCTAGCACTGCTTTTATATAAGGTGCTTAATTAGTTTGATTTTTGTCTGAAGAAGGAGAGGCATCGACCTACTCTGAAAGCGCTAAATAAACAGTTTGGAATTTTATCGTTGTGACTGCTTGCTCTCTGTTTCGCCTTTTGTGGTTTTTACAATCAGACTTTATTTCAAACATTTTCTGTAATAATTCAAATATTTTTATCAATACCTTACATATCTGTTTATGCCAAAATTATTTAGAACGTTCTGTATACTTTGTTTCATATTATGCAAATAAGAAATAGTGCTGAGCAAGTTTTATACCTGAAATTCATTTCTGGCGTGTTTTATGAAGTACGCACAGTTTTGGGGATGGTCCACTGCTCTATATTCCACCAGCATCTGGATAAGTGCCTTAAATCATTTTCGCCAAACCATTTTAAAATCATGCCCCTTTAATATGCTGAGTGTGACTTCAGGCCCTTTAAGATAAACAGCTTTTGCGACCACGTCTTTCAAATATGCCGTTTCTGACACCATGTTCATAGGTTAGTACTAGGCTAACTGCCCTTCCGAGCCATTTTAAGCTGAGACAATTATCTTGTGAGACTTGAACCCTGCACCTTGTGTTTGTAAAGCAAACACCTTAACCATTAGGAAACCCTCTCAAACCCTTTTTGCTACTTTTTCTTCTCTATTATAAATAATAAGAAGGCTTGGGATTTCGTTCAGATGCTTTAATATATATAAAAACACATCAGGATGGATAGCAGCTTCCCTAAATATGAACATAGTAATTAACAAACAGAGCTTACATACCTACATGTTCACATCTCAACAGCTAACTACAAAATGGCAGTCAGGCTCACAAATGGTCAGTATTTACTCTAGTGCAAGCCCTTGGATAGCTTCTTAAAGGTATATACACACTCATTGATTTACATCCTCCTTTTTAAAAAGATTGCCCTTCTTGCAAAAGAATGTCAGAGACAAACATGCATTACTATGTACATTAGAATCAAAATACAATGTTCATGTCCCGGTTGCTTCATATCTGCTACAGGGTTTAGAGATTTGACCATATCATGTAACTTAACAGCTGGGACTAGATTTAGCAACACCTCATATCAGGATCTTCTGGATTTGACATAGGAACAGAAATGTCCACTGGAACCTCCTCTGGAATTGGAACACCGGACAACTCACTCTGAGATAAAGGTTCTTTCTCACAGGCTATCTGCTGTGGTATAGGCTCAGACACCAGTCTCAAATGTTTCCAATTCCACCTAAAAGTTGCTTCCTCTGATTCCACAGTGTACAAAGTTGGCTCTGGACCAATATTCTTCACAACACCAATCCGATCGTAACCTTTGGACATCTGCATCCTTCCCACTTCTCCCTCTCATAATGGATTTAGTGGTTTGCTGGTCTTATTGTAGTAGAACGTCTGGGATAGGCACTTCTTCAACAGATTTGCTTTCACTGATCTGTTGTTCTTGACGCAATGAACCAACAATTGACTACTGATTGGTAATGTGGTTCTGGTTTGTCTTGACAGAAATCTCTGAGCAGGTGAACCAAGATATTTATCTCAAGAAACATTTCTGAGATTCAAGAGATTTAAGAAAACATCAGTATTGTCTCGTTTAGACTTCTCAAGTAACTGTTTTGCACTTGGCACTGTGCATTCTGCCAAACCAATTGACTGAGGGTACTCTGGACTACTGTGACATGAGTAAAATCCCATTCTTCTGCAAATAATTTGAACTGTTGGCTTGTAAACTAGATGCAGTTGTCAGAAATAACTTTGTGTGGACTTCCATGAACAGTAAAATGACATTTCATATTATTAATGACAGTACTAGATGCTAGGTTAAGAAGTAAGTCAATCTTGAACCGATTGGAGTAATAGTCTAATAATACCAAATAGTATTTAACTTTTCACTTGAAGATATTGGTGGCTACTGTCGACCAAGGTAGTTCCGGAATCTGGTTAAGCTGAAGTGGTACTTTCTGTTGATGAGGCTTAGATCTATTACATACTGAACAGGAATAAGGTGCTCTTTCAATGTCTTGCGACATAGAAGGCCAGAATGCTACATCTCTTCCCCTTTTTTTTGGTAGATTGGGTTCCTGGGTGACTCTGATGCAAGATAGTAATGTTTTCTGGCTGCAAAGATTTTTGGAATGATTACTTTCAGACCTTTCATCCTGATATCTTTGTCAGACAAAATTTCATCTCTGTATAGGTTCATAGGTGTGTGTGAGGCTAATGTCCCTGGAGCCTTTGCAAGCCTAGTCCATAGGATTACCCTGGCATCATGCACCTGACCTTAGTTGCCAGTGCCTCTGTTGAGTAGAGCCATTGGAGTGATCCCCGGGGTGAATTTTCTATTTCCCATCCACTCATCAAGATTTCTCTTGAAAAGAGCCAGTGAGGTGCTCTGTTTTCTATTACATAGCATGGGCAGTCTCTGGGTTATGAACCTGTCCCTCTAGCTTGTTCTGTTAATTGTGGTAATGAGGGTGAGGTCTCTGGAGCATGTGGTGTGGAGGGATTGGGATTTCTTTACATGTAGCATTTCTAACAGAGCTGGGTCAGACATGGCTTTGTAAGTCAAGCAGAGATCGGCTCTAGGTAGGCAATATGAGACAGAGAATAGTTGGAGTTTTTTGAGCCTGTCCATATAGGAACAGTGTATAAGGCCTAGGATTCTCTTTGTGAGGTACTTTTGCAGCCTCTCCAGATGTTGCACGTGTCTAGTGAGGTACATGCCAAATGGAGCATTCTACTTGATGATTGGCCTAATGAGGGAAGAGTAGAGGGAGACAATAACCTCTTTCTTCCTGGATGCAAAACCCTTAGTAATGAGATGGCCACATAGAAGGACTTTCTGACCACAGTGGCAATGTGGTGGTCAAAAGAGAGGTTGCTGTCAGCTGTGCTCCCAGATCTCTTATAACACCTTCTGTGTTCAGTGGACTACCATCGATATGGAAATTCATGGGAACTGGGTTTTTCCAAAAGGGATGATGACACATTTGTTGGCATTGAGTTTAAGGCCATGGTTCTGACACCAGTCGTTGGTCTCAGTGAGGCCTTTTTCCAGGATGTCAGCATCACTTGGGGTGTTAATAATGGCTCCCAACTTCAATCGTCTGTGAACTTTGTCAGCCAGAATCCCTTCGTGTTGGCCTGGACTTCTGTGAAGTAGATACCAAACAAGGGAGGACCCAGGACTGATCCCTGTGCGACTCCACTCATGACTGGTCAGCAGTCTGACTTGGAGTCAGCTACTTTCACACTATGGGTTCTAAATGTAAGCCAGTTTGCAACCCATCTAGTGATATAGGGGTTGATGCCTAGCTTAGTGAGTTTTTCTATGATTCCTGAGTGGGGAATGGTATCAAAAACCTTGGCCAGATCAAGGTATTCTCTATGAACCACCTTGCCTTAATCCACAGCTCTGGTGACTGACTAAAAGAAGTCGACCAAGTTGAGCAGGCATGATCTACCCTTCACAAAACCAAACTGTGTGGGATCCAGAGTTTGGAGATTCTCTGTATCCTTGTTTATTAGGTCCATGATGATGCGTTCCATAGTTTTGCATATCACACTTGTCAGGCTAATGGGGAATAGTTCCCAGGGTCTGTAGTCTCCTCTTTTGTGGAAAGGGATGACTATAGCAGTGCACCATTCGGTTGGGACAAAGCCTGAGGTGAGGCTGTGATTAAACAGGGCACACAGGTGAGGTGCCAGTTCACTCTGTAGTTCATGTAGAACACAGTCAGGAATATTGTCAGGTCCCATAGAAGCTGTATTCTTGGCCTTGGACAGTGCTGTTTTACCTGTGCAGCAGTAATACTGGGGGCCTGGCAATCTAGTGGTATTGTGATTGGTCCTTTGGGGGGGGGGCTTAAAGTTGGCACTGAATCTGTCGGCCAGTATATTGGCAATATCTGTTGGCTCGGTATAGGATGTACCATTGTGCAGTAGCTCAGAACAAATCTGGGTATTGCCATGGAGATTCTTTACACACCTATAGAAGGCCTTGTAGTTGTCTTTACTATCTGCTGCAATTCTGTTATCATAGCTAGCTTTAGAGGATTTGATAAGGGATCTCAACTTTTTGTTGAGGCTGATAAGGGAGTTTCTCCAGTCTTGGGACTTCACCTTTTTCTGCATCAGTTTCCTTCTTTTGTTGTAGAGTTTGTTTATGGCAGGGGACCACCAGATTGGCTTCCTTTTTTTGGAGGAGCGCATCTTCGTTCTATTGGGTATGGCGAGATCCATGCATTTGTGTAAGTGTTCGTACAGTGCATTGATGTATAATTCGGCAGTCATGCAACTATTCTCCATTTGCATGGCTGCCGTGAAGTTAGCCACCTCTGTTTTTAGGAGCCCAAAGTTAGCTTTGGAGAAGTTTTTCATGGTGATTACCTTTGCAAGGGGAGGTGGGTGTGGAAGGGATGTGGATTTCCAAGGTGATTAGTTTGTGGTCGGATCTAACCAGGGAGGAGTTGATTATTGTTGTAGAGCAACAGTTGCTCATGCTAGTAGTGACCAGGTTAAGGATGTTGCTACTTCTAGTGGGGGTAAGAATGAGCTGGTCCAGGGCATTGGAATTAATGAATTCCAGGAAATGATGTGCAAGTATATTGGTACATGAGTATTTTTCCCAGTTAATGGAGGGGTAGTTGAAATCACCCAGTATGAGAGTGTTAGGTTGGACCCTAATATTCTCCAGGGTGCTTAGGAATATGGAGTGTGAGTCTTGGGACATGGTTGGGGACCTATAACAGGCTACAACCTGAATTGCTGTCTTACCCAATGTTAGCAGCACCTGAAGTATCTCTGATGCATTTTGTTGGGCTACCAGTCTGGTGGTATGCATATCCTTTATGAATATGGAAACATCACTGCCTTTGGAGCTTTGGTCCAAGTTCTGGGGCCGAAAGGTATGGAATGAGTTACAGTCTGGTAGTGCAGGGGTGCTTTCTGCTGCCTTGAACCAGGTCTCTGTTACAGTACAAATGTCGATGTTCTCCATTTTAAGGAGTGCTTCAAGCGAGTGCATTTTGAGGTTTAAACTTCTAGTGTTGAGCAGCATGACCCTCAGATTGCATTTGTTTGTAGCTGTTATGGTGGTAATTTGGTCTTTGGAACACCACCTAAAAAAGGCAGTATAGGGGTGGCAAGAGCCTTGGCCAGTATCCAGAAGCCCAAGGGTAACAGATGCAGGCCATCATTGGCAAAGCATCGAGGTCTGTCAATCATGTGATCCCAGGTAGACAGATACTGGATCCCTTTAGAATGACACCAAAAACTTAGCCAATTTTTGAAATCAGTCATTTTCTGCTTGTACTGTAGTATCACTCTGGGTGATGGTAGGATGCTGCTCAGGGCTAGGATCATAACGGCCTGGGCTACATAATCTGAGAGCTCCTCCATATCTCTTTTCATGTAGTCCAGGGAGGTACATCTCAGATCCTTCACACCCACAGGTACAATGACAGAGTCATATTTGTACCTGTTGTTGAGGCACCTGATTACATGCGTTATGTGGTAGATCCTGGCACCTGACAGGCAGCTGACTGTTACTTTCTCCTTATTCAACCTAGTGAGTGGGACAACAGTGTGCCTCACTATCGAGTCGCATATGACTAGTGTGCTGGGTATGCTGTTTTGCCTTATGGCCTTTGGTTGAGTGGCACACTGTTTAGAAGAGTTATGTGTCTTGTGATTAGTGTTGTGTTTTGGTGGTTGAGTACATTTCTGCCTTGGAGGTCTCTGCTGTTTGGGTAGATTTTTATTGAGAGCCTCAGAGAAGGTGGGTGTGTGGTTTGTGTTTTTATGTGAAGGCAGTGCTGATGTGTGTTCTGGAGGGCTATGTGTTCCATGCGCTGTGGTGCAAGTATTGACCTTCTTCTCTTGATCAGCTCTTCTGGTTTTGGCTGGAGAGGGCATGGATTCCAATTTGGATATATAAGTGCATCTCTCACAAGTCTGAGTGTTGGGAGGTAAGAGGAGAAGGTTGTCATTGTACATGAGGCAGTTGCTACTTTGCCTCAGGATGCCCAAGTTTACCAGGTTAATAGGAGAAAGCACAGGGAACTGACCTTTAGTCATGCCTGGATGGGTGGGCATTAATAATAAGTACTGGAGCTGTTTCCTTGTATACTTTTTAGTGCTGGTAGCACTTCTGTGTGCTACAATAATTGCTACAAGAAGTCTGGTAAAGTGCTAGACTAATAAGCTAGTAAAAGTGCAGAAGAGGAGAGAACTAGCAGATCTATGGGAAAAAATTGAAGAACAGACTTTGGCACCTCTCAGAAGCTTACAAACAGTCCTGGATACAGCAAATCTGTATCTGGACTAGACTAGTTACAGGAAAGGCAGGTAACAAGTGCAAACATGGGATTTTAATCCAGAAAGTTGAAAGAGATGGAAAAACTGCCTAAACAGCCGGTAAACTACAAATTCTGGGCCAGAAACCACTTCTCTTATGGTAGATAGGCCAACTAATGCTTATCACTCTCACAGATAAGCTAGAAGGCTTCCCTCTAACACAAAATGGCTTGGGGGGCTCAGAAGCTTACATACAGTCCTGGGTACAGCAAATCTGTATCTGGACTAGACTAGTTACAGGAAGGTGGGAAAAGCAGAAATGCGGGGTTTAAACCGGAAAGTTGAAAGTGATGGAAAAAACTGCCCAAACGGCCAATAAACTACAGTTTCTGGGCCAGAAACCATTCCTTTTGTAGCAGATAGGCTACCCAGTGCTTACCACTCCCACTGATAAGCTAGACAGCTTCCCTCAACACAGAAAGGCTCGGGGGCCTCAAAAGCTTACAAACAGTCCTGAATACAGCAAAACAGTATCTGGAATAGACTAGCTACAGGAAAGGGGGAAACAAGTGCAAACATGGGCTTTCAGATCAGAAAGTTGAAAGAGATGGAAAAACTGCCCAAACAGCCAATAAACTTCAATTTCTGGACCAGAAACCTCTCTTGTGGTAAATAGGCAACCTAGTGCTTACCACTCCCACTGATAAGCTAGAAGACTTCCCTGTAACCCATAAAGGCTCGGGGGGATCAGAAGCTTACAAACAGTCCTGGATACAAAAAATCTGTATCTGGACTAGACTACAGGAAAGGCAGGAAATAAACTTAGATTTTTTTTTTACAGAAAAGCAGCTAAAACAGCACTAAAACAATTCAAGTGCAGTGCAAGCTAGTACACTTGAGTGTGTAGCAATATTAAAGCAAATACGGTTTAATTAAATGCAATGTATTAAAACTGTATTCTGAACTGAATTCAATTATTGTTTTATTCAACTCTGAACAGTTAAAAAGTGCCAAAAAATATACTTATCAGCTGAGAAGGACACTCACTCACAACACAAGGAGATTGTAGCAAACTTTTTTTTTTTTTTTGTAAAGTGGAAAGGGAGAAAGGAGAAACAGAAGATAATTCAAGGTTAAGGACCTAAATGGGGTGGCCTTCTCAAAATGGAAAATAAGGTTGCACTTCTTGAGGTAAACTAAATTGGTTTGACAGCTATCTTTGATTGATAAACTCAATGAGCCTTAGTAAAACTGGATCTGTAGCTGTGTGATCTCTTAGCTCATCAAGACATGTGGAAGGAAAATTTCTCACTTCCATGACTTCAAAATCATCAGTCGAATGAGAACCTTGATAGTCATTGTGTTCACTGGTATTTCTGGGTTATCTGAATAATGTATCCGCAAGATAAAGAAGTTTGGCTTTCTTGTAGACAGGATCGAAATTGTACTTTTGCAATCTCAGCATCATACGTTGCAGTCTGGCTGAAGCTGAATGCATTGGCTTACTCAGGATAGTGACTAATGGTTGGTGGTCTGTTTCAGTCTGGATAGGTCTACCATAAACATAATCATGGAACTTCAAACATGCAAACACAATTGCCAAAAGTGCTTTCTCAACCTGGGCATACCGCTGTTCAGTTTGGGTAAGAGTTTTTGATGCACAGGCAACAGGTTGATACTCTTGTAAAATGACTGCTTTAGGTCCAAATTTCGAAGCATCACAGGAAAGTGTAACTGGTTTGTGAGCATCATAGTATCTGAGCATTGGCAGACTAGCAATTCTCTGTTCCAAGACATCAAATGCTCTTTTATGTTGCTCTAACCAAGACCAGGATACATCTTTACATGTCAGCTCCTGAGTAGTGCTAAAAGTTGGCTCAATTCTGGAATGAAATTGCCTAAGTAGTTGACCATGCCAGGAGAACATTGCAGGACCTGAACATTTTCTGGAGCTGTCATCTTGAAAATGACTGTTTGTTTCGAAGGGTCTGGTTGTAAGCCTGTACTTGTGAATAAATGACCAACCCAAGGAACTTCTTCTGGCCTCAATTTGCATTTCTGTGCATTGAGCTTAAGATTCACTAGATGTGCCCTTTCTAGAACTTTTCTGAGGTTTCTGTCATGTTATGCTTCATCACAACCTTCTACCAGTACATCATCTACTATATTAGCACAAGGATACCCAAAAAACATTTTCTTCATAGCATGTTGAAAGACTTCACTTGCAGAATTTATCCCAAATGGCATTTTCAAAAATCTGTACCTGCCAAATGGAGTACTAAAAGTAGTGAGCAATGAGGATTTTTTTGTCAAGCTGAATTTGCCAAAATGAACACTTTGCATCTAAGACAGAAAATATAGTGGCACTTGGCTTCAAGGTTATGACTTCTTCAACTGTGCACACTGGATGATGAGGTCTTTTTAGTGTTTTGTTCAAATCTCTTGGGTCAGTATATATTCTGATGTCATCTGAGCTTTTCTTATGAGCTACCACCATGGAAGATATCTATTCTGTTGGAGTTTCAACTGGACAAACGAAACCTTGTTGCACCATTTTATCTAAATCAACTTTAACTCTGTCTGCATGGCTATTGGAACTTTACATGCTGGCCTGATAACTGGACTGACCTCTGGGTCTAACTTCATGGAGTACACAACTGGAAGTTTGCCTAGTTTGTCTTGAAATAGACTTGCATAGGTAGAAAAAATGTGCTGGGCAAAATTAGAGTAGTATTTTTTTAAGCTAACATGGTGGACGTCCTTATTAAATGAAAGCAGTCAATTCTCAAAGAGTCTTTGAGCCCTAATAATGACTGGATGTGTGCATTGACCACATAAAATAATAAGTCGTAGCTTCTCCTATCAAGGTAATATGAAAGCACTACTGAGTCTTCAGTTTGAATTCTTCACTTCCATAAGCAACAAGTTTCGCACATCATGCCAAATCAAGCCTTTCACCTTTACATACTTTGGCAGTATTTCTGCAGCCATAACATTGCACTTAGAACCTGTGTCAGCTTTGAGCTCTGTGGGTTTGACATTTATCTAAACAGTCCAGAATGTTCCCCTGCAAATTCAGCAGTACATGGCTTAAAGAGACAGTAATGCAAAAACAAAATATCCAGCACCCAGGTGTAAAAAGGTATATAACTTTTAATATAAAGTTATCACAAACAGACTAGTTTCGGCATTAATTCCAAGCCTTCCTCAGTGTAACCATAGAAATAGCAAGGCACTCCTTATATACTCACCCATATAGAAACAAAAAAATCATTGGCTGTTCACAACAATTCATTTAATCCTGGAGGAATTAACCCCCCCCAACTTAATTATCCATCTTTTTTCTTTATTATTCAAAATGTTGTGTCAGCCACTCTTGTTTGTTCTATCTCCCTTAATAATGTCAATGACAGTAAAAGTAAAAGTTGCAGAGGGATGTTTGTGAACATGCTTATATAATGCATTGGTCTGCTTTTTAAGTTTGATGTCACTCATGTGTTTACTGAACCTAAATTTAACAGGTCTAGATGTTTGGCCCACATAAAAAGCTGAGCATGTACAAGTAGCAAGGTATATGACCCAATCCGATGAACAGTTGGCAAAGAATTTTATATCATATACTTGACCGGTATTGCGACTGCTAAAAGTTTTGGTTTGGTTAAGTCTATTGCAATGAACACAATGACCACACTTGAAACATCCCTGCAGTGTATCCCCTGAATTCCAGGACATGAAATGCTGTTTGGTGCTGCTCTAACCAAGACCAGGATACATCTTTACGTGTCAGCTCTCTGAGTAGTTCTAAAAGTTGGCTCAGTTCTGGAATGAAATTGCCTAAGTAGTTGACCATGCCAGGAAAACATTGCAGGGCTTGAACATTATCTGGAGCTGGCATCTCGTGAATGACTGTTTGTTTTGAAGGGTCTGGTTGTAAGCCTGTACTTGTGAATAAATGACCAACACAAGGAACTTCTTGTGGCCTCAATTTGCATTTCTGTGCATTGAGCATAAGATTCACTAGATGTGCCCTTTCTAGAACTTTTCTGAGGTTTCTGTCATGTTCGGCTTCATCACGACCTCCTACCAGTATGTTGTCTACTATATTAGCACAAGGATACCCAAAAAACATTTTCCTCATAGCATGTTGAAAGACTTCACTTGCAGAATTTATCCCAAATGACATTCTCAAAAATCTGTACCTGTCAAATGGAATACTAAAAGTAGTGAGCAATGAGGATTTTTTGTCAAGCTGAATTTGCCAAAATGAATTCTTTGCATCTAAGACAGAAAATATGGAGGCACTTGGCATCAAAGTTGTGAATCCTTCAACTGTGCACACTGGATGGTGAGGTCTTTTTAGTGCTTTGTTCAATTCTCTTGGGTCAATATATATTCTGATGTCATCTGAGCTTTTCTTATGAGCTACCACCATGGAAGATATCTATTTTGTTGGAGTTTCAACTGGACAGATCAAACCTTGTTGCACCATTTTATCTAAATCAACTTTAACTCTGTCTGCATGGCTATTGGAACTTTACATGCTGACCTGATAACTGGACTGACCTCTGGGTCTAACTTCATGGAGTACACAACTGGAAGTTTGCCTAGCTTGTCTTGAAACAGATTTGCATAGGTAGAAAAAATGTGCTGGGAAAAATTAGAGTAGTCTTTTTTTAAGCTAACATGGTGGACTTACTTATTAAATGAAAGCAGTCAATTCTCAAAGAGTCTTTGAGCCCTACTAATGACTGAATGTATGCATTGACCACATAAAATAAGTCGTAGTTTCTCCTATCAAAGTAATATGAAAGCACTACTGAGTCTTCGGTTTGAATTCTTCACTTCCATAAGCAACAAGTTTCGCACATCATGCCAAATCAAGCCTTTTACCTTTACATACTCTGGCAATATTTCTGCAGCCATAACATTGCACTTAGAACCTGTGTCAGCTTTGAGCTCTGTGGGTTTGACATTTATCCAAACAGTACAAAATACTTCATTCTTAGCTCTTAAATCTACTGAATTAACCGTTTCATGAAGCACTGACACACCATCAACATAAAGAGTATCTTGCAAGCCTATTCCTAGCTTTCTAATTGATAAACTTGTTTCTTAATATGTTCCAGGTTAATGAAAGAATGTGGGACTTGGCATTGTTGAACAAAAGCTAAACATTTCTCCCTTTTAGATTCATGACTTCCACCACAATTATGACAGTTTGCAATGGAAGTGGGTGGGGGCCCATGCTTTGAGTGTAGTGGCTCACTCTTATGCTTCACTGAGGCTGTGCGAAGTCTGGAATGTGCAAGAAAGTTCTGGGGTTTACCGGTAGTTGCGGCAGAGGCTGCCATGTTCTTGGGCCTGTTTCTTTTAACAACATGCTGCATACTATCAACATGAGCTTCATCACTGTGCCTTCTAGAGCTGCTCTCATTTGAAAAAAAATATTTTTGTGCTTTTCTGTAAGCTCATATATTTGACAAATCTCAGTGGCCTTTTTCAAAGTTAAATCACTGTTACAAAGTGAAATATTTCTCATAGCATCATATTTTATGCCACACACTAGTCTGTCCTTTATCAACTCATCCCTTAGATCATCAAATCTGCACATTTTAGCTTTATTTCTCAGGTCAGTTATATATGCTGCAAAAGGTTCACCAGGCTTTTGATCCCTTGTATAAAATAAGTGCCTGTCTATTGTAGCATTTGTCTGGGGGGGTTACAAATTTCTCTAAATGTATGTTTTAAGCACTCTTGTTCCTCCCTTGACTCAGTTGGTCCAACAATGTGACAATTTCCCCTCCAGTATAAACAGCAGGTGCATAAACAAATGAACGGTCCCTTTTTGTAGCTTTTCACCCAGCTAAATTAAGCAGAATAAATGTCTTTGTATGGTCATCTTTATCAGAAAATGCAGCCTGTAGGAAAATGTCATACTTTTGCTCATCCTGTTCTCAGCAATATTACTGTCAATCACAAGTGCACTGGGTTTTCGAAATCTGTTTGCCATGCCCACAAAGTATACACAAACACACTGAAAATATGGCCCTTGTAATTATATACAAACTGTTCTCTGAGCTTCTAACAACATCCAAATGTACAATAAACTCTTCAAAATACTTTACTTTGCAAAGTATGCTTTGTAATGGCTGTACTCTGCGAAATATGCCTTGTAATGGCTATACTTTGCTACATAGCTTTACTGGAACACTGCACAAAGATGCGAACACTTCATACACTTTGAAAACTTGGATATCTTTGCTTAATACGAAAATACATAAGTTTTGTGAAAATGCATTCATTTCCTATGATTTTATTCACTTTATACAATCTGACTTTATTTCAAACATTTTCCATAGTAATTCAAATATTTTTATTAATATCTTATACATCTGTTTATGTGAAAATTATTTAGAATGTTCTGTATGCCTTGTTTCATATTATCCAAATAAGAAATAGTGCTGAGCAAGTTTTATACCTGAAATTCATTTCTGATCTGTTTTATGAAGTACGCACAGTTTTTGCTATGGTCCACTGCTGTATATTCCACCAGCATCCGGATAAGTGCCTTAAATCATTTTTCCCAAGCAGTTTTAAACTTCATGCCCCTTTAATATGCCGGTTCAGGCTTCATGCCCTTTAATATGCAGCTTTTAGTACCACATCTTTCAAATATGCTGCTTCTGACACGATGCCTCTCATTTGTTTCTGTTACAAGTAATAAGAAGGCTTAGGGTTTCGTTCAGATGCTTTAATATATATATATAAATGCATCAGGATGGATAGCAGCATCATTAAATATGAACAAACTAATTAACAAACAGAACTTACCTACATTTTCACATCTCAACAGCTAACTACAAAAATGGCAGTCAGGCTCATAAATGCTCAGCATTTTTACTCTAGGCTAGTGCAAGCCCTTGAATAGCCCTTGGATTCTTAAAGGTATATACACACTCACAGAATGCTTTACCTAATCTGATGGGAATAACTTTCCAAAAATTTTATATGATTCTGTGGGCCACTCATCAAATTAAAGGTGAAGTAAAGAATGCAGTTTGGGGAACAATAAAGAAATAGAAATACTGCATAGGATTCACAATAAAGCAGTGATTCTGTTTGTTATGAGAGGGATACAAAATTATATACAAAGTTTAGCAATGTACTCTGTGGAGGATAGAAATGGAAACATTAATACTATTTGCAAGCACATGATAATAAAAGAAAGGAGTGAGTAAAACTAAAATAGAAAGCCAAGGAACTAGTGGAGGCCCAATAACAAAGAGAAGATTCTAGTTTTAGTCTTGACCTACGGGGATATCAGTTCATGAAAAGTGAGGCTGGTGCATGCAATAGGCTTCCAGAATGGTTCCTGCAAAACAGAACAACATACCCATATAATATAGACCAAGCTTTCAGTAATGTGTACTGAGTGTAGTGTGGAAGGGTAACTCTTCCATAGTAGCCAAATGAACTGTTTCACTCTGCAGATCATGATATAATATGATGTTATGAGAAATACTAAATAAAACTGCCATGCACAAATAGCATTAAATGTAGTTCTCACAGTTTTTCTAAATACCTAAACCAGCTTCCTAGATTAATTGAAGTTAATATATCTATTACTATTTAGAGCATTACAGTAGCATTTCCAGTATCCTACAATATCCATGTGAAATGCAATGTAGAAGCAGGGTATGTGTTTTCTTTTTATCAAGAAAAAAAAAATCACAATAGCATTCTTCTTAAACCCATCAGGGTGAACAGAGGTATATAATAGATACTAGATGTAGTACTTCATTGTAGCACACTAAAGTTATCATTTCATTCACAATGTGTATTACAAGTTAATTCTGACCTCTGACATGCAAATCCCCACAAAAAAAGCATAATTTCTGATACAGGGAATGAGATGCAATAGAATGCCAGTCTACTTTGTTGAACTAGTAAACATCATTACTGCTTGTTGTGAAAGGCTTACAGACTGCTGAGGTAAAATTTCTCACAAGGCAGGCGATTTTGTAACAGAATGGAGCCATAAAGAATATGATACAAGTGCAAACTTCTACAAAGATGATTACTGCACAGCAGTTAAAACCAGAAATAATGTTTTTCTTGTCAGACCCTGCAGACAGGAATACATTATTAATAAATGAGAGAATTAAAGTAATACATGCTGAACAGAACAAATAGCTTTAATCCCTCATTTTAGAAAATATGTAGACTGCTTTATTTAACAAATAAGAGCAAAGTGACAGGAAAGTTTAACCGACAGCAGATATTAAATGCAGTAGACAAAAATCAACCCATGTAGCATATTCCTTAGTTCAGTTCAATAAAACATATTGTGGAATACTGATAGTTTCTGGTTCATTCAGGCTTAATCTTCAGTTAAATGTATCTCTGCACATATTTAATCATAAATATTAGCACTGTAGCATTAACAATTATTAACAAATCCAAAAGTGTTCAATATAGAGGATTAGATCAGGGTACCAATGAAAACCTTTTTATTGTGTGTTTGAGACATAAATGCCAAGAAATTTGGTATCCATTATGAGAATACTTAATTAAAGGTTATGATCGAAGACCTGATCATAATTCTATTAGTTATGGGGGGGGGGTAAGTGTTTAGCCAGCTTTCAAAGCCATAAAGTACTTAATGAGTACTGTCTGAAAGCCAGCGCATAACAGTCTCTTGTCTTTACATTCACCTTGTTGTGCCTCTCAACTGTCCAGATTTTAGCAGTCTGTCCAGATCTTTGCCTCATATGTTTGGTATGTCCTCATAAAATCTTTGGCTTTTAGGCAAATATCTGAGGACTGAAGTCGCTAATTAATAACATACATTCAAGTTTCAGACTTTGTATTCTTCGGAAAATACAGGTTAACACCTAATCTGTTACTCTAGTTACTTTCCAAGTTTAACAGGAGTTCGGGGACACATTACCGGTATGGACAGAAGGCAGATGCAAATCTGCTTTTTTTTGTTCTGCCACTGTCTTTGCTGGTCAGAACTGTCAGATTTGACTGCCTAGCATGAGATAGCATGAGACCCATCCTTAACAAGGAATGATCAGTGCAGCGAAAGAATGAAAATACCCAATAAGATAAACAAACTGCTGTACTATGCATTAATATGAATTTTTATATAATGGCAGGTCTTGTGTAGTTCTTCAAAGCTATAGTTTAGAGTTGTAGTTCAGAGATGCTCAAGGGATAGATACTTATGTCAAAGCATGTCTTGGACAGTATGGAGCAGCAAAGCACTGTAGGAAACAAAAAAATTCTACAGTGCTAGTGTGATGCCATGTACGCTGCCATGTGCACAGAAGAAAGTCATCCTCCAGACTGTGGGAGTAGCCAATGCACAGAACCGTACAGTATGTGGCACAGCAGTAGCAGTGTATGCACTGTGTTCGAAGCAGACTGTGGCACAAAACCACTTTGTGTGGCAGAAGCTATTGGCCATACCATTGCTGCAGAAATGTAGGCACTGTATTACAGACAAAAATGAAACAGCCAGTCGCAGTACAAAGCACTGTCATGCTTAAAGATAAATGTTAACATATCATTCCCAATATACATGTAGCTCAAATGTGACTGCCTGTAGACCAGTTCATGCAAAACAAAAATTAAGTAACCCACAGCACTATCTGGTTATGTGACTTCTCAAAATAAGGGTGCAGGTGGTGTCAAACTCTGGACTACAGGACTCAGTAGTAACTGCCACATTCATGCGCAACATATGGCGTTTTGAAGAGATTAGGTATACTATGGACACAAAAGAGAAGCAACAATTAAATCTTTTCAGCAGACATTACCAAGACACAATCACAATCATAGTCCTGCTACAGAACTTGAGTGTGAAATAATGGGAAAAAAATTAGATGAATGCAATCAATCTTACTGGGGTACATTCCAGAATTATTATTAAAAAAAAAAAAATTACAGAAGTAAGCATGTCTCTGCTAACATTTTTTCATGGCTGTCTTTGCTGTGTTGATACATTTTTGCCTTAGTAGGACAATAGCCAATGCTCTTCACCAGATATATTTGTATCAAACTGTTTGAATCTCATACACATAGTTTACTCCTTACATTTAGTCTGACAGCTGTAGATCACCAGGATGGATTTTCAGGATTTCATTTTCTGAAGTTGTATGGTGTAATTTACTACAGCTGTTATCCTAGTATTGCCAGTTTCCATAGACCTGTTTAGAAGGGATGGCATGGAAGACGGAAGGCAGGCAGGAATCCCGTTCTGTCAGGTAGAAGATTTATGCAACAAAAGGATGGCGTACATTATCCATGTCTGTGTTACAGAAGACTGGTCACCATTATTTACTAGTGGTTCCATGGGTCTTTAAGGCAGATTCTAAATGCATCATTTCTTAGGGTGTGCATTGAAGTTTGAAGCACTGGTTTAAAGTTTGTATATGACTGCAAAGAAAAAAAGCAAAGGAGTAGCTATAAAAAGACTTCACTGCAGAAATGGTACATTTGGTGGCTTTGCCTCAATTGCAAAACCTATTATTTCAGCACTAATTATGTCAAAGATGAAATAATTTAGCATACATCATGGCAATGCATAACAGAAAATTATGTATTGTGACATAATATCCATGCACACAGCACAAAAATTAACATGGTGCAAGCCAGTGAGATTTTGCAGTGATATATAGGATATGTCGATCAGTGCATATGCTGCCTATGTAAGGCATTATACATCAGTATTTAAATAATTACATATAATGGTTATGACATATCTAACCAAACACATGAACAGCAAATGGAGCTCAAACAGAATGTGATATACTGTACACGTTGGGTTGCTACATAGAATACATGTCATTGGCATGATAAAGAGAATTCATCTTATACAACATGGTCTTTGAAGCTGAAGATAAGAATGACTCATGATCCAGCACAAAACAGGCTACCACACAAGTAGGTGACTGGAAAGTTGATGCAAATAATCCAGGTACTGATTTTTGGAGGAAACATGCTCAACCTTCCCTCAGGAAATATCATAAAATATAACTCTCATACTATCACTAGGGAACAGGTCCTTAATACTCTCTTGAAGACCAAGTACACTGATTCAATGAGCCCAGACAATATCCCAGGATGCCTTCTAAATAGTATGAAACATGACCTAGCAGGGCCTCTGGAATTGCTATTTAACTGTAGCCTCCAAACAGGTTTCATGCCTCATGAATGGAGAAGGGCAACTATCATCCCTCTGCACAAAGGTGGGCCATCTACCGACCCTGGAAATTACAGACCCCTAAGTCCCACTAGTCTTATATGTAAATCCATGGAAAGAGTTCATAGGCTATCTGCCCTTTATTTATAAAGCCTAGCAGAGTGTGTTGGTCAGCCACCCATTTTAAATTTTTTTTTGCTTGCTTTTTTTTGAGTTTATACTGTGTGCCTCTAACAGTGAGTGACACAGAGTGATAGCCGTAAAAACCTACGATCATCCATCCACTCATGAAGATTCATCTTGAAGAGAGTCAATGTGGGACTCTGCCTAACCTGGGGGGGATTTATTCCAGAGTGAAGACAACCTCTGGGGTCTGAGGTTTTCAGGCGTCCATTAGATCTGATTTTCTGAGGTGCTGACATGGCTTTCAGGCACAAGATGGCCTCTGAGCTGAGCAGGTGGTACTAGCCTCTGAGTGAGCTGGTTAGTTTAACAGCATATGGCATGGGGCAACCCAACTTTGATCCCTTTTGGCTCCAGTCTTTTAGGAGTCTTTCATTTTGCTCAGCTGTTGCAGTAGGTACCTCCAAAGGGGCATTGTGTATCAATGGGCCTGATGAAGGGATGGATGATGAGGATGAGATGAGACCCTCCCTGATCCTAGATGTGATCTAGATTCTCATGATTAGGTGGGCTATATAAAATTTTTAACCACTTTTGCCCACATGTTGGTTGTCAAATGAGATTGCTATCAACTTGGGTCCCTCCCTAATGACTTCTTCTCTACTTCTGTTAAACTTTACCTATGTGGTAATTTGAATTTGTTTTTTACTTTGCCAAAGGAAGGGATATTTATACACTTTTTTGTTGGCCATGAGGCCATGGCTCTGGCACCAGTTGTCTGTTTCTATGAGGCCCTTTTGGAGGATGCTTGTGTCGGCTGGAGAGTTATCTATGAAGATGATCAATAGAGATGTAGTAAACCTCCAGACTCTGGATCTAACCCAGTTTGGTTTCGTCAAGGGCAGATCATGCCTAATCAACCTGGTGGACTTCTTTGAGAAGATCACGAAAGCAATGGATGAGGGCAAATTTGTTCACAATGCCTACCTTGATCTGGGCAAGGCATTTGACAAAATACCCCACTTTTGCATTGTCGACAAACTCAAGAGATTAGGTACAAACTTGTATGTCACCTAGTGGATAGACAACTGGCTCACAGACAGGACTCAGGAAGTTAGAATTGGGGAGTCCACCTCTACAAAGATGCCAGTCACAAGTGGAGTCCCTCAGGGGTCAGTGCTTGGACCGCTCCTTTTTGGCATTTATTTCGCAGAAGGCAAGGCTAATGTCAGTGGTCTCTGGCTGACTAAATTTGCAGATGATTGCAAATTAGGAGCTGTTATTGGATCTCACACTGACACAAATGTTCTTCAGGAGAGACTGACACAGACAAACAACTGGTGTCAGAGCCATGGACTAAAACTAAATGCCAAGAAATGCATAATAGTATCCTTTGGGAAGTCATCCATCCATGGTAACTATCATATTGACAACACACCCCTTAGAGTTGTGTCTACAGTGCTGAGGAAATCATTCTATGTTGTGCAACTTATAAACAAAGTATGGCATCTAAGTCCAAAGAAGTCATTGTTCCACTATATTAGGCATTCATCAGACCTATCATTGAGTACAATGCCCCCTTTGGTAAGTACCTAACCAGGCATATCCAACAATTGGAACATCCACAGAGATTCCTTGCTTAGAGAATACAATGCATAAGTAAAATGTCTTATGCAGACCACCTCAAGTCCCTATCCCTGTATGTCTCCTACAGGCTTTTGATGAGAGATCTATCCTGGCATACAGGGCATTATCAGACCCCACTCTGATAGATGTCCTGCATATCCACAAACAAACAGCACCAGAATTACCCATGCTAAAGACTTAAACCTTGTCTGTGATATAAATAGGTCCTGCTGGAGAGATAGGTATGTATCCCAGAGATTACCGCATCTATGGAACAGGCTCCCCATCCATGTGAAGCAGAGTTCCTCCCTAACCCAATTCAAGTGAAAACTGGAAATTAATTTTTTTTAATTTTTAATTTTTTTTTATTTAACATTTGTTGACCGGGAAAGTCCGACTAGGTTCCACAGATCCTGTTTTCAGCAGAGGCCCGGGGAGAAATGCTCCAGAAGCATGTCTTTAGAATGTGGGAGGAAACCGGAGTACCCGGAGGAAACCCACGCGAATGCAGGGAGAACATGCAAACTCCACACAGAAGGCCCCCCAGCCGAGAATCGAACCAGAGAACCTCTTGCAGTGAGGTGACAGCATTAACTGCTGCACCACTGCGCTGCCCTAATTATTAGGCTAATATTACTATTACTATGCTAATATTAATTAATTAATATTAATGTATTAGGATTACTAGGCTAATAGTTCAAGTGCCCTTACAAACCTAGCCATATTCTAACCAAGTTTCTCAACTTTCAATAGCTAGGTAAATGAAGTTCACAGAGGTATTAGCCTATGCTATGATATCTGATAATGACTGCCACTGTCCATTAGGGACATGGGCACCACCCCAAGTGTAAATTTACAATAATTCATCCATTGATCTAGGATGCCACAGAAGAGGGTCTGGGAAGGTCTTTACTTCATATAAATGGGAGGCTTGTTCCAGAGAAGTGGTAGTCTTTGGGAGACATATCTATTTCTCCAACGTGATTTATTCATGTTGCAGGCTAGGTTAAGATCCCTGAAACAAGTGACCCTCATGTAATTTGATTTACTAATGTGTAACATTTCCATGAAGGCCAGATTGGAGACTGCCCTGTAGGCCAGACACAGATCCCCATTTAATAGTCTGCAATACAGTGATAGGTCTTTCAGTCTTTCCACATAGGACTTGTTTTTTATACCATTTATCTTCCTGGTGAGAAACCTCTGGGGTTGCTCCATCTGTTGCTCATGTCTGGTGAGGTACATGCAAAAGAGTTAATTGC
Organism: Protopterus annectens; assembly: GCF_019279795.1. Classification (NCBI taxonomy): domain Eukaryota; kingdom Metazoa; phylum Chordata; order Ceratodontiformes; family Protopteridae; genus Protopterus; species Protopterus annectens. The sequence goes on from NC_056739.1 coordinate 1,354,322,158, forward strand.
ACTCAATTATTGGTCTGATGAGGACCAAGTACAATGGAATTATAATGTCCTTTGATCTGGATGCCATGCCATTATGAGTTATGCCACATAGCACTTTTTCACCACTGTGAACACATGGTGGTCAAAGTTCAGATTACTATCAGTCTGAGTACCCAGATCATGTATCACTGGGTCTCCTCTTAGGGGAGTGCTGTCTATTTTGTTATCCAAAGTAAACAATTATGCATTTTTTTCATTTGGTTTCAATCCATGGCTCTGGCACCAATTATTTGTCTGGTTTAATCTTTTCTGGAGTATATTAGTATTATTCAGGGATTCAGTGATTGTCCCCAGTTTGCAGTCACCTGAAAATGTGCCCAACCAAAGGCCATCTTCATTTTTCTTGACTTATGAGAAACAAATTCTGACAGGAGAGGGCCCAGCATAGAACCCTGTGATAGGCCACTGGTGAGTGGTCTCTTGCTAGAGGTGAATTCACCCACTTCGACAATATGTGTCCTGTTGGTGAGCTATTTGACTACCCACCTGGTGATGCAGGGGTTTATGCCCATTTGAAAGAATTTCTCTACAATACCTGAGTGGGGAATTGTGTCAAATGCTTTGCTTTGGTCAGGTGAAGGTTAGTGGTATAAAGTCTATCCGTCATTCATGGCCTTGGTGGCCTTCTGGAAGAAGTCAGCCAGATTTAACAGACATGATTTACCCTTAATGAATCCAAACTGGGTTGGATCCACAGTCTGGAGATTACCTATGTCTTGTTGATAAGGCCCATGATGATTCTTTCCATAGCCTTACAGATGAGGCTAATTAGGCTTATGGGTCTATAATTCCCTGGGTCAGTTGATGGTCCCACTTTGTGCAGGAGGATGACTGTTGCTGTCCTCCAATCTGCTAGAACACAGACTGTCTGGAGGCTGTGGTTAAACACGGGTCCAAGGGGGTCTGTTAGGTCATGCTTTAAGTTATTTAAAAGGCAACCTGGGATGCTGTCAGGGCCCATTGATGCTATAGTTTTTAGCCTTAGAGACTGCAGAGATGACCTGCTCTCTTGATATAATAGACTGAAAAATGGTTGCAGGTATATTTTGGGGATGACCAGTGGGTAAAGGGGGGTTAAATTTGATCCAAATCTGTCAGCTAGAAGGTTGGCTATTTCCTCTGGTTGAATAATGGTGGTGCCATCCACAACTACCTCTGTGCATAACTGGGTATTCTCTTAAAGACTTCAGATGTATTTAAAAATGCTTTGTGACATTCCTGTCAGAATGGTGCAGTGCAGCATGTAAGACAATCATATTAATCGTAATGAATTGTGCATGAAAATCCATGGCTTTCCTGAATAGAAACTCATTGGACAGCACTAGCATATATGGTATGTATAGGCATATCATGTAGGGTCTATATTATAACATCGAAGTTCTCTAACATCGAATGTTATAATATCGAACCCATAATGTCGAACGCTGAAAACAGTGAAGGTACAGGGCACTGAATTCTTTCCCAGGGAAAGAATTCCATGGGCCGTTGCTGTGGCTTCGCTGTTTTCAGCATTCAATATGTTGGAGCATTATGGGTCGGGTTCAGGTAAGTGTGCGATTGTGTGGAGGTTAGGGTTAGGGGGTGGGTTAGGTGAGTTAGGGTTAGGGAGCGGGTCAGGTAAGTGTGCATTGTGTGGATGTTAGTGTTAGGGTGTGGGTTCAGGTAAGTGTGCGATTGTGTGTGGGTTAGGGTTAGGGGCGGGTTAGGTGAGTTAGGGTTAGGGAGCGGGTCAGGTAAGTGTGCGTTGTGTAGATGTTAGTGTTAGGGCATGGGTTCAGGTAAGTGTGCGATTGTGTGTAGGTTAGGGTTAGGGGGCGGGTTAGGTGAGTTAGGGTTAGGGCGCGGGTGAGGTGAGTGTGCGATAGTGATCAACCTTAGGGTTAGGGTTGGGTTAAGGTAAGTGGATAGCTAGTACTGCATGTAAAGTTTAGTTTAGGTGTAGGATTTTAAGTGTATGTGTGTGGATGACTGTTTTTTGTGGGTGTTTGTGCTGTGTGTATGTTACTTGGAATAGCGAATTTTTTCCCTGGGAAAAAATTCACTATTCTGACTGTTCGATGTTTTCAGTCTTTGGTGTTTAGGGTTCGATATTATAACATTCGATGTTAGAAAACTTTGATGTTGTGATATAGACCCATCATATATACCAGTCAATCCATGGTCCCATTGTTTGTGTCTCTCTCTCTGTCCTCAGGCTTACCACCACCCCTTGCAGCTACAGGTCTGAGCATCTATCCTTGCAGGGCCATTTTGTTCTGCAGATTAATCAGCTCTGCTGGTGTGCTAATGGTCCATCCCAGTGGATGTGCAAGATACAGAATCCAGCTGTACCTTTGTAACAACCATGTACACTCTGCTTGATATGAGACATAAGTGCAGCTGTCACAGTGCCGCTATCCTCCATCTAATATATGGCAGAGTACAGTGAACTTTGCTTCAGTGGCTGTGTCTTGTGTACTCACACTATCATCCAAGGCTTTGCAAAAAGACAAAAGGGCTGAAAAGCACATTGTCTTGAACACTAGATGGTATCAGCCAAAGATCAGGTACCATAAAATGTCCACCCAGCTCTGTGTGCATTACTATCAGCAGCTCTGCCTACAATTTTTCTTAATCTTTCGGCTGTCCCCGTCAGGGATTGCCACAGTGGATCATCTGTTTCCATTTCTTCCTGTCCTCTGCATCTTGCTCTGTCACACCAACCACTTGCATAACCTCTCTCACCCCATCCATAAACCTTATCTTAGGCCTTCCCCCTTTCCTCTTATCTGGCAGCTTCATCATTAACATCCTTTTCCTAATATACTCAGCATCTCTCCTCAGCACATGTCCAAGCCGATGCAATCTCGCCTCTCTGGCTTTCTCTCCAAACCATCCAACCTGAGCTGACCCTCTAATATACTCATGCCTAATCCTGTCCATCCTTGTCACACCCAGTGCAAATCTTAACATCTTTAACTCTGCCACGTCCAGCTCTGACTCCTGCCTTTTTGTCAATGCTGCCATCTCCAACCCAGATAACATAGCTGGTCTCACTACCCTCTTGTAGACCTTCCCTTTCACTCTGACTGTGTGTGTGTGTGTGTGTGTGTGTATCTATATATATATATATATATATATATATATATATATATATATATATATATATATATATATAAATATATATATAGGGTGTACGTTGTTAAATCGAAAGTACGGTTCATCGAACCATACTTTGTCAAACTCACTTCCGGGAAAGTGCATTCCATTGAAAATGCACTTTCGCAGAATAAAAAAATAAAAACTAAATAAAAAAAAAAATAATAACACACTACATAGTATTATATAGGGGGGCAAGCTCCCCTCCACCCCCACACCCCTACTTTAATATTCTCACTCCGAGATTGCACTACAGTGGGGAAAAGGGAATATTCCCTTATCCCCACTGTACTAAGATCTGAACAAGAGTTTCCTTAGTTGTGCATCAACAGTATACGTTGATGTACAACTAATGCTAAATACAAATGGCATGTTTTTTTTTGTTGTTGTTTTTTTAGCGAAAGTGCATTTTTGACAAAATGTAAAACAAATAGGGCCCATATATATATATATATATATATATATATATATATATATATATATATATATATATATATATATATATATATATATATATATATATATATATCTATGGGTCTACTTCACATAATCGAATAATCGATCACCCAAATGTTCAACTTTTATACTGCCGAGACCATATGATCGAACATTTGAATGTTTGAAAATGTGAAAAAAAAATATGAACAAAAAAAAAAATAAACGCCACCCACTACTTAAATATACCAACTCCGAGATCGCAGTACATTGCGGTAAAGGGAAATCTTCCCATTCTCCGCTCTGTGGAGATCCGCCTTCTGAAGAGGACCCATATATATATATATATATATATATATATATATATATATATATATATATATATATATATATATATATATATATATATATATATATGGGATCCGAACAGATGCTTGACTGCATCTTTCACTGATTCCCAATTTGGTGAGCATACTTGCACGAAAGTGTTGTACACCAAAGCAGTACTTTCGCATGAGTATGCTTGTTGTTCCGGTCATACTATGGTGCGGTAAGGGAAAATTCCCTTTTCCCCACTGTAATGCGACCTCAAGTAGATTTTGTGGGTTTTTTTAAACATACTTTAACAAAAGTGATTTTTCAATGAAAGCGCTTTTGTTAAAGTGTGTTCGGTGGTAATGGATTCGGGCTTTTGAACTTTTGTTCAAAAGTCCTAGATCTATATATCTATCTATCTATATACATATATCTATATACATATATATATATATATATATATATATATATATCAGCCTCGCCTACAATACAAGTGTCAAATCATGACATTTACCATTCAAGACTGTGATTATAGTCTATGTGGGGCAGCTGTATAAGAATACGAGCATGACACACCGATTAATGGATACACAACTCTCTGTATGGAAAGAACTTCTTGTACATCAGGTCTTGGAGTGGCACGGACATATAGGGTGGTGATCCATACGCACTGTATATTAACTAAAAATAACTAAACTAAATCTTAAATGCATGCCACATACATGAAACCTGATTGCATCAAGTATGGTTAGCATCTTGCTGATTTCCTAGTGTTTCTGAGCTCTGCAAATACATGTGTCCATCTGGTAAGAAAATTTACCATGACCACGATCCCAGCTGAGGATTCAGTGCTTCTAAAAAGGTAAGCTACAGTTCTGCTTATACATGTGGGGCATAAACCTCTGTGCTGGATAATGGTATGGCCTGTGTCGGCCTTCCATGACTGACAAAGACATAAGTAATAGTTATTGAGGATCAAGGAGGCATTAATTGTTCCACCCCTCTCCCATATACATATTCAACTGCCACAATGTCTCTTATCCACTGATGTACACAGCTATAAATTTCTTGCTAGAACTTTCTTATTGCTTGCACATTAAAGCCACACAGCATTTACTCAGTGGATAATATTCCCCCACATCTGGCTCCTCTCCACTCTTGATCTTTCGCATCTCAGAATAACTAGACTGTGATTATCTTCAGAAGTGACAAATTTCATATTTATACCCAACATGGCAATTAGTACGTAGAGCTCACTGCTGTAAAGCCCTGTATAAATGTGTGGTATTACAACATTTTGTATTTAGAAAACAAATACAATAATCTGATAAGGTAGGGTAGTATTTCTTATGTAGTATGACTCATCCTCTCTGTTTTAATGATAACTGAAATATTAAAACAAACACAAATCTTCCTATAAGTCCATTAGTTTCTAAGGGTTTTGGCATACTTTATTTATTTATTTTGACTTGTGGGTTCCAAATTCCTGGATTACACAATATGAGAAAAATTTACCCTCAGATAGTATGCTGCTTAATCTTTGTGGGTTCCAAATTCCTGGATTACACAATTTGAGAAAATTTACCCTCAGATAGTATGCTGCTTAATGTACATTCAGAGTTTGGAAAATGGAATGCACCTGAATTACAAAAAGAATGAATGATTTATGCATTAATAAAAGACATAATAAATGTTTGCTAATAGAGAACATTATGCAGAAATCAAAGATCCTAGTGAATTTTTTTTTGAATTGTTTATGTATTCTTACATCCATAAGAGTTATATATGTTTAATAACATTGTTTTCATTTATTGAGAACATCATTGGGTATATCATTTCTGGAAGCAGATGCAAATATTTAACTTTAATTTAAAAATGCAAATATAAATGTTAATATCTGCGTGGTATTGAACAATAAACTCCAAGTTGAGATGGACTCGTGTGCACTGTGATCTGTACAAGTTCCAGAAAGACTAAATCCCGTCTCTTGGAATTCCTGCAAGTGCACCCTTGCAGCCTGAATTTGTAGCTGATATAGTCCTTTTGGAGTAACCTCATAAGTCACGGTAGGGAAACGAACCCTGCTTTTGTTGCTTTCCCTTTGATGACTTGAATTCTGAAAGTAGTTTTAGGGCAAAATAAATGCAGCATGGCTCTATGGGAAGATGTCTGATACTGAGAGCAATTTATTATTTATTTAATACCTAACATGGATTTGTTTGACATATGAGAAGTGTATTTTACTAGATTTTAGTTTAAAATCAAACTCCCTCATGCATAATAATAGAAAATGATATCACTGTATCTCCAAGATCTAACACATATTTCATCTAACAACTACTTCAGAAATAATTCTTAATTAAAATGTACAGTTTGTTATGATTAATCATCACTAGTTCGATTTATGTGCAAAATTTAAAAAAAAAACTGCAAAACTACTTAAATTTTACCTAGTTTTAAAATCTGGTGCTTAGTCATATTCATAGTTTCTTTCATTAATATGTTAACTGAATGTTGGAGTTTTAAATTTGAGATGCTACAAATTTGTGGTGGAAACCAAATTATGATTTTTTGTGCAGTAGTGCTGTGAGTGATATGTACCTATGAATTATGGTTGCATCTAAGCAGTATATAATGCCGCAAAAGAAAATTCTAAATGAACAGATATGTATGCGTGTTTGTATCTATACAGGCTTGTCTAAAATAATTTCAGTCTAGTCCCTTCCTGAGAGCAGTACACTGCAAACCTGATTATCAGGCTTTTTTTACATAACAAGGAACTGCATTATGTTTTGCATTTAGATGCGTGTAAGAAACAATTTATTGAAATGGTGCATGGTACAGGTTAGCTGTGGAGAGAGGCATGGCAGAAAACGCATTCAGGCATATTTTGCCATCAGCATACTAAGGAACAAGGAGTCATAGATATAGTTAAAATGTCTGCCTTTGGTCGAAATAAATCAGGAGTTTTAAGACAATTTTACACAATACATCACAGAGCTAGTTTATACGAGATTGATGTTAACTGAAGCAGAAGAAACAGAAGATTTAGAAAAGTTAAGCTGGTAGTTAGCACAGAAGATTACGGCTCTGAGATATTAACAAACTGATTCCTGTAAACAAGGGGACACAACTTGAGTCATTCTCCATTCATCTAATGCTTGATTCTGGAAAGTCATTAAATCAGAAATTACTCCTGGGTCACCCTTAAAATGGGACACGTGCCCAGGGAGCTTACCTGGTTAACAAGAACTGGTGCATTTATTCCCACATGAGAATAACAGTCACAGGAGGCAGCTGAGGTATTATTCCTAGTGATAACTACTAGCCCTTGTCACAGGAGCACACAGGTATTGTTAGCATGTGTGGTGGTACACATACAAAGTCGTAAAATGGATGGGACTAGTCGGATGAAGTTCATTGCTGCCAAGACTGAGAATTTGGGTGTACCTGACAACCTATGATCTCCCAGTGTTTCTAACCTTGCACACATATGGGGACAGACACTGGACTTTTTTAACAAGGGTACAGAATCTTATTGGGATCTTCACTGATCAGCTATTAACTAGAGACCAAGTAAAAACAAACTAATTATACATGTTTTCATCGACTTAATGTCAACTACATTAAACATCTGACACCATAAGATGATGTTGCAGCAAGCTGTTTATACAATGTTATTGCATTTGTGTTATTGTGGGTCCCATTATTATCTAAAACTTTCTACTGATTTCATCACGCACATTCAGCTGGGGCAGAACTCTACAGCCTGGCTATTGACTAGTATTCCTTGTCATGCCAAAATTATACCTGTGCCATGCAATTTGCACTGGCTACTTGCAGTGCTCAGGTGAATGATTTTGTTACTAATTACCTAGGGTAACATGACTGGGGTAAATGTCAAACAGCTACTGGCAATTCATAATCAGCAACTGGAAATATGACATTTGTGCCCCTTCTTATTTCCAGTCATGTGGATTTATTTTTTTGTTTTATTTTTTATATCCAGTCACAATTACATATTGTGCAGTCCTTATGCACTGTGCACTTTTGGTTTAATAAAGTTGTTTATTGCTTCTCACTGCTATTCTAGTTACCCTTATTTCACACCTATTCACCCTTTTGATTGATAGTAGCTTGTTACCTCATTTCATTCTTTCTTTACATATTCTCTCACCCCCCCAATTTTCTTCTGTTTTATAATTCTTTTTACAGTGTCGAAAAATGTCCTATCCAGCTTTCTTTTCTGGCATTTGCATGTTGTTTTCCAGTTTCTGGCTATTAAACTCTTCTTCTGTTGCCATTAGTTTGATTACCTACATTTATTTTTCCTATCATCCCCTTCATAACCTATATGCTGCATGCACAATTCCCATAAATTTTCTTCCTCTTTCCATATATCATCTCCAGTTTTCTAGGGACACTGTCCATCATTTGTGCCCATACACACTCCCAGAGCCTGTTTTATACCTTCCTCTTCTGTGACACATGTCCCGCATCTAGCATGTTTTTCTTCTCTGCTTATACAACCTTTCTGGAATGTTTTTGGTGTGAGATACCATCTCTTTAACAATAGCACTTTTAACATCTGATCTCCCACAATACATTTTCTATATCTTGATGTTATTTTGAAGAGTTTTTGCCATTCATCTTGCCAGATTTGCTAGCCTTCTTCCTTCTCTCATTCTTTCCTTATCTCTTTCTTTGTGGCTCCCTCCATTTTTCCCACAGGTCTTCCCTGCCATATATCTTTCCACTCTCATTATTTCATGTTCCTTTCTAAGTCTCTTTTCATTGTCATGTTGTACTCAACAATGAATTCCCCTCATCCCTTTTTAATGGATTTTATTCTTCATAGAATATGCTTTAAAAGTCCTCCGTATCCTTGTTTTGGGAATAATTATTCCATATTATCATTCTCCTTCTATTTATTCTTCCTTGCCAAATGAACCACCTCCCTGCCTCAATTTTTTTTCATACTTTTAGTTACTAATCCTTTCTGAAAATGGTGACTAGACTCCTCTTGTACCCCCCCCCCGATACATACACACTTTATTTCTCCATTGGGGTATTGTAAGATCATGATTTTCCCTCCTTCCTCCTTCTTTACCTTTAATTTGGCCTCCAGTAGCAGTGCTACATTCCCTGGCATCCTACAAATTCTGCTGCAGATTTTTTTCTTTAATTTGGGTGAGAAGCCTCAACTTAAATTACAAGTTACCACTTTCTACCAGTATTCAGTTCTTTCTTTTCTCTTTGGTCTTGTCCCTTTACTTTCCATCTGATCTCTGTCTTTGAACAGTTGTCCCCGCCTGTGTTTTCTGCTGAGCAGGATCTTGTGTTCTTGGCATTTACCACTGTTCTCCCCCTCCCCCTTGGAGTTGGATTTGGATTTGAAATCCTCCAGCCCAGTGGCGTACCTAGCATATCTGACACCTGGAGAGGATTTTTTTTAATACACCCCTCCCCCCACCACCACTACAGGAAGGCTTGCCATAAACAAATAATTAGTGCCAGATTCACAGACTAATACTAATTGTCAAAAATGCATTGTTGTTTCCTTTGGAAAGTTGAGTACAATATTGACAACACACCCCTAAGAGCTGATCCATTAGTTTGGGATTTGATAACTTATGTGGACAGTTGACCCCAAATTCTATTAGGAACAAAACAAGATGAAGTAAACTTAGGGACATTCTGCAAAATTAAGAGCAGTTTCAACTTGGTTTTACAAATACAGCACCCAAAGAGAGAGTGTAAAGATTGCAGCATACTTTATGCAAATGCACACTAGTCATGTAAAAGCAGACTATAAACTAAGAAAGCAATAAGAGAGTAACTGCCAGAGCAAACATTTTAAACAAATACAAGAACATTCTGTAAAATTGGGGAGAGTTTCAAACGTGTTTCATATAATATTCCATTTTATTTTATACAACTACAAACTAACCATTAATGCCAGACTGAGTACCATTTATTTCATGAAAACAACACAGCTAGCTACCCATACCTCTCAACCTGGAAACATCAAAAATCTGGACAAGGCCCATGAAAAATAGATACAAATCTGTACACTGATTAACATAAAATTTGCATACATAATTACGTAACCCTGCCCACTCCAATGGAATCGTGGGATACCAACTTTCAAACGCAAACTGAGGAACAGACAACCAAAATATGGCACCAGAGTCCCCCTGCAGCCAATCCATGTTCCATTACCTGGCTATTTCGCCCCATTTGCCATAAACACTAATGTACATACTGCTTTACTTCTACAATGATTATTCGGATTTTATTTTTACATTCATATATATATATATATATATATATATATATATATATATATATATATAGATATATATAGATATATACACACACACAAATATATATGTGTATATATATGTATGTGTCAGTGTATATTTATATATAAATGTATGTATGTGCATATATACATACACACACACACACACATATATGTAGATATATATATATATATATATATATATATATATATATATATATATATATATATATATATATATATATGGGGGGATGTGGGAGGGGAAAAGGAGACACAGGGAAAAAGGGAACTTAAGGTGTAAAGAGAAATACCATATGAAGTGAAAAGTGTAAGGGCCAGAAACTGGAAGTGCAATCCAAGGTAGGATAAATAAGAAATATATAAAAAAGTATCTTACAGTAGTGAGAAGAAGGATAATGTCTAAGAGACCATCTAACTCACTCTTAAGTTAACAAAATAATTAAACTCATGCGTATTGCAATTACCTCCTAGCTACCAGCTTCCAGAAAGCCCAACATGTTGTACTAAGTGGAGGACAGCAGGGCTAAATAGCCATACAAAACTCCCACTGTGGATCTGGCTGTTTTCTCATAGGAAGTATGAGTGATCTGAGATTACACCTGGAAATAACCCTCTTCCAAATGGCAAAGAAAGCAGATTGTTAGATTGGTTCAAAAGAAAGTGAATATGTTTTTATCCACACTTACTTTCTGATGCAGCAGTTATATGTGATCAGCAGTATATGTAATCATTATCTATTACATGTAAATCATTAGTATTCAGTTAAATACTAAATATGATACTACTGAATTTTACTTAAATTGCCACTATTACTGAATGATTGCCTTGCTATCACTTCAGAAGTCTTTAACAGACTTCCAGCTGGTGAGTAAAATGATACTACTATCATAACATTTGTTGTTTACATTAAGGACATAGTATGGTCCAGCATTATTGACAATCACCAGTCTGTTTTGCCACTATCCATGAGTAAATTCTTACTTGAGTCTATAAAGGAGTCATTAAGTTTTGCTATTACGTACCAACGTAAAAGCTTCAAATATCCCAGATCTTGTTTCAGCCGTTTTAGCAGTCATGAAATCTGGTAGAACGGTGGGCATATGTAACTTTTATTTTAGTTTCCATACTATACTCCTTTTCCACGTGTCTCTATTTTGTGCAAAGGTATACATCAAACAGAAATCAAATAACTGCAATTAACATCTTGTTAATTAATAGAAGTTACAACTCATTTGGTAGTTTAAATTTTTGAATCTGCATTAGCAATGCATGAAATGCTATCCCTAGCAATATCAGGCTATGTGGAAATAACCGTTTATTCCTACTTAATTTTAAAAGTTACTGCATGCAGCAAAGGTATTGGACAAGCTGAAAGTTTCCACAAGCTTGAAACTGAAAATAACTGTTGTAACCACTTCCAAATACTAGATGGCCATGTTAAATAATATCTGCTGCAGGCTGAAAGAATTCACATTTCCAGTTACTTACACCCAACACACACACACACACACACACACACACACACACACACACACACACACACACACACACACACACACACACACACACACACACACACACACACACACACACCATTTGTTCCTTTCCTTACCTAATAGTTCCCAGCAAAGTTGAAACAGCAGCGAAAAGCAAACGGAACCCCTCTAGCAGAAAAGCAAACGTCCCATTCTCTTGGCAGCATAAGAAGTCCCAGCAGCAGAGTCCCTCAGCAAAGCAAAGTCCCAGCAAAAATGAGCCGAAAACGGCAGTAATGCAGCACAGCAAAAGTCCCATTCTCTCTCTAGCAGCAAAGCAAACAAGATAAGAAGCAACGGAGTCCCTCTAGAAGCAAAGCAAAGTCCCAGCAAAAATGAGCTGCAGCAGCAGATTTAAGTCCGTCTACCAATTCTTCTTTCAGCAGCAACAGTTTAATTCCCACCTGCTCGCAGCCAGCCAGAAATGATGATGTGAGCTCCTTGAGCTCAATTCCGACTGACTGGTAGTGCTGACGGAGCTGACGTCATCGTGCACGTGATGATGTCAGCTCCGACAGCGCAAATTTAAAAAAAATAAAAAAACAAACTGCAAAGAAATCGGAAATGAAGGGGTACCACTCGGGAATCATGGCACCCCTTCATTTGGACCCCAAAACTCGGTAAAAACCGAGTAATTCGGGACAGTTGGGAGGTCTGTAGCTACCCATCACAAGAAAAAAAGTATAAATATTCCAATTTATTTCATACAAATGCCCACTAGCCAGCCTTTAAAATAATATGAAAAAGACAAACCCCCGTATTCACCAATCTTCGGTGCAGGACTAGACTAATATATATATGTATGTGTGTGTGTGTGTGTGTGTGTGTGTGTGTGTGTGTGTGTGTGTGTGTGTGTGTGTGTGTGTGTGTGTGTGGGGGTGTATGTGTAGATATACACAGATATATAACTATGATAAGATACAGCAACTAAGATTGACATATGTTCACAGGCCATGTCAATGGAGGTGAGGGGCCCAAGCAAGAAATGTGTAACATGTAGCATGAAGCCCCCCCCAGCCGGAAAGGGGAAACATATAAAGAAACCCACAAACAATGTAAACAATCCACTGCTACCCAAACCATAGACAGGGTACAACTGGGGGGGGGGGACACAGTGGACCTGAGAAGTCTAATCTTGGAACAGAGACAGGAGCGTGCCTTGCAGGACACCCCAAAAATTGTCTTGTTATAGGAGGAAGTCCTTGCGATGACCTATCATGGCGAGGCGTGTCCATACCCGGACTACAAGGGTGGGAAAGGCTGATGATCCATGGGTCGAGACAACGTACGAGATGGGTCCCGTGAAGTGGAGAGAGGGTAGTGTGTAGTGGTGTGTTTAGACCCGACCTGCACCCAGAGTAAGGATGAGTGCTGTAGAGGAGGTGCGGGTGGGGGAACTATGGGTATGTAATTATGGGTCTAGGCATGCAGGTGTTTGCTGGTGTGGGCCTATTCAGACCTCCTCAGGGATGTAAGCAGTAGTGTTCATTTGGCAGAGCCACCCCACAATGGGCAGCCACTCTGGCTACGAGTCCCACTGCAGTACAGTCTATTTTACATGGCAAAGAATGGAATAACCAGATGTAGATGTAAATATGTAGAGGTATGTGTGTGTGTGTGTGTGTGTATATATATACCCATAACTACATGGAGATATACCTCTCCCCCTCCATAGTACAAATGTATACATACATAGACAGAATATATATAAATACCCGCATATAGATATATACATATGCAGACACCCGTTCATACATATGTTGTTAGATATATATATATATATATATATATATATATATATATATATATATATATATATAGAATCAGTACTTAATACTGAAACTACACAATCCCGAAGCCCACAATCCCGAGACTAAAATCCCTAAACCACACATTACCGACATTTTAAAAGCGCGAAACTCAAAATCGTGAAGGTACTACATACATACAGCACACACACAAACATATACACAGCCTCCCCCCTATAACCAAACAAACCACCCTACACTAAAGATAAGCAGGGGGGCTTTGCCCCCATGCACCCCCCATGTGGGGGGGCTATGCCCCCCACACCCCCCGACTTTAATATTCCAACTCCGAGATCGCACAGACATACACACAAGGCAAACTCACACCCACACATTATAGCCCCTCACACACACACACACACACACACACACACACACACACACACACACACACACACACACACACACTCACACACACACACTAAAGCCCCTCACAAACACACTTACACGCATACTTACCTGAACCGCAACACCAGAAGCGCTAACTCAAAATCCCTTACCATCGGGATTTTGAATTTCGCGCTTCTGGTCTTTCAGTAATGTGCGATTTCGGCTACATGGTCTCGAGCTTTTGAAATTCGAGATTTCAAATGTTCGAGATTTTGTAGTGTTCCCATAGATATATATACACACATACAGTAACATATATATATATATTTATATATATATATATATATATATATATATATATATATATGTGTGTGTGTGTGTGTGTGTGTAATTATGCACATATATATAGCTAACATATGATACAGCAGTTAAGAATTACATATGTTCACAGGCCGTGCCAATGGGGGTAAGGGGTCCAATCAACAAATGTGTAACACGTAGCATCAACCCCCCCAGCTAGACAGGTGAAACATACAAACACATGATAAAAGTAAACACACCACTGCTTCCCAGACTACAGGCAGGATACTACCAGTGGGAGAGACCTGCCAAGTCTAATCTTGAAACAAAGACAAGAATGTTCCTTGTGGGACACCCCAAAAATTCCATGATATTCGGATTTCCAGCCATTATACTGATGTCCAACGGCAGGCCATGCATGTTCTCAGTCTACAAGGTTGGGGAAGCCTGATGATCCTTAGGGCGAGACAACATACGAGATGGGTCCCGAGAAGTGGGGAGTGGGCAGTGTGTACTGGTGTGGCCAGACCCGACCTGCACCCAGAGTAAGAAAGAGTGCCGAAGAGGATGTGCGGTTTGGAAACTATGGATATGACATTATGGGCCTAGCTGTGCAGGTGTTGGCTGGAGGGGTTCTATGCAGACTGCCCCAGGGATGTAAGCAATAGTGTGCATTGGGCAGAGCCGACACCTAACGAGCAGCCACGCCCGGTACAAGTCCCACTGCAGCAAAGTCTAGTTTACATTGCAAAGGACGTTATAACCAGATGTGTTGCTGCAAACCCACTAAATGACACCAAAGCACACTTGGTCGCAAAACCCCACTGTAGGCATGTAGGCCGAACTAATTGGCATCACAAGGTATTATTGCTGTCCAGACCTCTCAAATGTCCCTGATATAGACTATGAGTTTAGGTCTGTCCCTCTTAATCCCCCTGAAAACTGGAGAGTTCTGAAGAAAAGGTGTTGAATTGCCCTTAATAAATAATGATAGTAATTCAGAGTTATATACGTTTCACGTCAGAAAACCTATATTAATCCACATTCTCTTATTCTGCAAATGTTTCAGGTTAATACTACAAATATTTAGAAAATGTCCCTGATAGTCTCTGATTATTTCAGGATTTGCCCCTGTTTCTGTTGAGATATGTCTTGGATCAGTTTAAAGCTATGTTGCTGTCCTCACCCCCACCCAGAGGTGTGATTGTCGAGACCTACCCCCATATGCAGGGTATATATATATATATATATATATATATATATATATATATATATATATATATACATATATATATACAGCTGTCGCTGTAGAAGAAATGGCCAGCTGTGGACCTTCCCATCAGCCATCCTGCACATCCCTGGACATGTCCCCCACTATCAGCCCCTCTGTGTGACCCAATAACACCACTTATCTATCGATCCCTGTTGCATTCGTAGTAATGTCCACAGTCACAAGTAGGTGACATCCTCCACAAAACTATAATGGCAGAATCTGGAACCCCCAACCCAGATGTATTACCGCAGCTATCCCAGACTACACATGTAAAAACACATGAAGGGAAAACCCAAGCACACTTGGATCACCACCTGGTGAAGTCCGCCACCCCCAACACTCCAGACCCCTACACCAACTACTGACACTGACACCTCCTGTCCCGCCTTGCATACATATTCCAACACCCTGCAAACCTGCACTACCGCTCCCCCACCAATCAGTCGAATGGCCGACTATACAGTTAAAATGTCCTCCCCTCCACCTACCCGCCTACACCTCCGCTATTCACATCTACTCTACAACACAGGTATGACATAACTAAACCTAACCAGAATACCTGAGTGTAGCCTAACCAGAAATGTTAAACTGGAATTCCATTTAACCTTACACTGACCATAGTGAACAGTCATACCTGACATGTACACCTGACGTAAGCATGTATACAACTGACATGTTCATGAAGTAGTGCAGTGGTATTTAGCAGCAAGAGTTAGTATGCCTGTGTGGGTGGTGGTAAGCATTGCCTACACAGATTAAGCAAAGTAGAAGCTAACTGGTTTAAGAAACTGTAACCGGAGGTTAGCAGTGCTTACCATCGCAAACCCTCACAAACCCATGTGTTCTGCCCAGCAACAAAACAAACTGCCTCTGCAAGGCTCATACTCAGGACCCTGTACACTATAATCACAGTAATCAACCACTAAGCTATCATAGCAATACAGATGCATGAGGTATCAGCAAACTAATCTTCACCACAGGAAAATCAAACCAAACATGTGAACTGAATCTATGTACAGTGTGATGTGGTATAACTTGCTACATAACATAAATATGTGAACTGGAATACTGCAGTAAGCATAGATGTGAGGTGTTATTGTAATAAAGTGTAGAAGTCCCCAGGTCCCTATACAGTGTATGTACACATGAATCATGGATTCCAGACACATATATAACCTGTAATGAAGAATAAATCACTGCCAAAAGGCACATATAGTACAAAAAACTATTAAGCAATGCTAACCGCAGCACAGCTCAACTTAGTAAGAGTAAGCAATGTGTAGGGGAGCCAATCCACTCTGCCTACCGGTATACCCCTTTAAGCACTGCCAACCCTAGGTAAGCAGGTGTGCCTATAGCTTAGCTTCTTCAAACCCAGCCAATCACAGAAACGTGCGGGTGATTGGCCATATTTAAACTACACTGTTGGGAATACGTTCCATAACTGGTTGTAGCATCCTACTGCAGGCAGAATGGTTGGTGTGGGTGAAGGCACCTGTTTTAGGGCACAGCACTGGGGCATCCAGGAGTCAAAACACATGGTATGGCTCCTGGTAAAACACCATGAGGAGAGACTACTGCAGGGCCAGTACCAGGGCTCGCCATATAAAACAGAGGCCTGGCACAGTCTCGCCAGTGACCTCACCAGTGCCACAGTTATCCCCTGGACTGGTGAGCAGGTCAGGCACCACCATGCTGACCTGAAGTGGTGGAGGGGGGATGTACTGGAACAGTGGATCCAGGAATCTCGGCAGATGGCTAATGCCCTAGTACTGAGCAAGTACTCATTCCACTAAGTAGTTAAGAATTGCTTAGTTTGTGTATACTATGGATAGGTATGGCTAAATAATACTGCATTCCTCCGACAGCTGCAGATGAGTGGACTGCGAACCAGCAAGCCCATGATGCTAGGTTGCAAAGGTTGCATCACGAGGCAGGTTAGTATTTCTCTGCATGTACTCTCATAACAAATAAATATAAGAGCCCTAGAAAGCGTCGTACCAGTATGAATAAATGTATAATATTCTGTGAATAAAGGTATAACCCCTGGAGTGCTTCCGTTTACTCTTCCTTCATATGTAGTTGAACTGTTGCATACCATAAATAATACTGCTGTATTAAGCAGTGTTACCCATGCTGTGGTATGCAGATAAAATGTGTATGAAGTTCTGTATGACAATGTTGGACGTGCCAAGAGGTCAATCATATTGTACAAGTGAAGGAGACTTAGAAAACAGTAGAAAGCTTCAGGTCCATTCCCTGATGGCACAGTGTACTGTGATGTTAGCTATAATTTTGTTGTCACAAACATCAGGGGTTTGAGTCCCGGGAGTGCTAGTAAGTTGTATGCATAATCATACCCCACAACTGTACAGATTTTTTTACAATGTTCAGATAGAAAGCCGCATCATAATTACACCCAACAAATGTACAGAATATGCTAGAATGTTCAGGCAGAGAGTTGTATGCATATTCATACCCCACAACTGTTCCAGTCTGTCCAGCATGTCCAGATAAATGGCCCATATCACCAGTCTGGTACCCTGTTCCCCTGAAAAAGCAGTGTGATGATCCCAGAAATGTAGGCAGCTGTTAATGACATATAACTGATAGTCAAACGGGTACATAGACATAGAATGTATATGAAAACATGCCTGTCATTCTAGCACCTCATCCAAAGTGTATGACAGCAATACCCAACATATGTTGCATTAACACCTGCATCTTGTCATGCCTGTATGTAAGACACAGGTCACATATATAATAATCTATAAACATACCAGTGTACAATATAAGGCCATTGGGTAGTGTAATAATACATGTAAGGGAAAGATCACTGCAGTGACTAAGAATGTTGTGAAAACTACCAGGATATATTAGTTGTTAATTGAACTCTCTCTCTCTCACCCCTACCATATGTGCAAAATAACCCAATGCCACTCCTCAACTGGTATGTGTACACTCCAAACATTTGTTGGGACATATGTCCTAATGGTTTATAAATATTCACATTTGTTTCTATGCATGTGCCATGTTAAAATACACCCATATTAGTGGCCTGTTGCCATCAATGAAACCTGCATGCTCTTGTAATGGCCACTGTTGTTCCATATATGCATGTGTTATGCTTGCTCTGCAACTGTGTTACATCTGGTGTTTCAGATTAATGGGCATACCGATGCATGCTGTTATAACTAGTCCTGAATTCTGTTGACTGTTACTAACCCATATCTGTCATAAACCTGCTACAACATAGCTCGTATGGGAAGGCCGGTCTCAGCTTACCCACCTGTCCCACCTCAGCTGGCCATGGCACCGGGCACCAGCACATCTGGGGTCCAGCCTAGGACCTCCTCCGCTGTGGGCCTTGCGCCACCTTCGGGTGGAACCGCTGCAGGGGATGGGGCTCGCCCCCTGGGAGCAGGCATGGAGGGAAACCTGTCACCCATCAATATGTCTGGGCCGTGGTGCGTAGGGAGTTCGATCTGGAGTTTCGAGACTGTCTACGCTAGCTTGAGGGCTGAGTGGTGCAATTAGAGGGTGAGCCTGTCCCTCCTACACAGCCCCCAGCACAGCCACCTTTGGGGCAGTGAAGGTGCAGTGGTGACTGCTCATGGGTGGGGACCTCAGTCCCACTGTTCCCATATGGGGGCTCATGGGCTTGCGAATTCCAAACACCCCTCCCCATCCAAGGTGTTTACCCCCACGTGTCATATACCACCCCTGTATGCGTCTTGTTTGTCTTGTCTGTTAACCTACCCTACTTACCTCCCCAATTATACATACTACCCCTCCCCAACATCCCACTCTCACCTGAAAAATAAAAGAGGAATCTGTTACAACAAAAAAATCATACCCCATACATAGCTGTCTATTGGACACAGGTAATCTGGTCTAACTAGCATCACAACGAATTTATGTTGTCCTCACCCCTCTCCCAGGGGTTTGAGGCTCCAAATCATCCTCCAAATCCAGTGTATATGCACAGCTGTTGCTGTAGAAAAAATAGGCAACTATGGACCTTTCCTACACCCTTCCTGCACATGCCTAGCTATTTCCCCTACTGTCTTGCCCTCTTTGTGCCCCTTTTTCACCACCGTCCTATCAGCCCTTTTTTCTTTTCTTTTAAATATATTAGCATGGGGGTAAGCGGGAGTAGGCATTTGTAAGCAGCAGTAAGCGGGTTTAAGCTTGCTTGCACGGGGGTAAGTTATGCCTACACAGGTTAAGCAATTTAAAAGCTAACAGAGTATGGGTTATTGTAACCAGAGGTTAGCAGTGCTTAGCTCTGTGCAAACCCGCATACAACTGTTTTAAAGTGCCTTAATTGCTCTGTATCCAATGGCCCGTGTTCTGCCCAGCAACAAAATAAATTGCTTCTGTAAGGCTCAAACGCAGCACCCTACACTCAATACACAACGTGATTTGCCACTAAACCATGACAGATACAAAGATGTTCAGTCTTTCCAGAAACATACCATCCAGTCCTGTCATGCAACAGTACAGAGAATGTATACCAACACCTAGATGTCTGTGTGTGTAACGATATTGATAACTAAACAGATACAACATATCTATATATGTATATATATATCTATATATATATATAGATATATATATAAATATATATATATATATATATATATATATAGATATACATATATATCAATATATATGCACATATATACATGCATATGCCTAAATTGACACATATATGTGTCTATACCTATATGTCTACATATACTCAGCACGTTACATATGTGTACGCAGATATATATCTATGTAGGTATATATGGACATGATTATATATATATGTTAGCAGATATATATATATATATATATATATATATATATATATATATATATATATATATATATATAGGTATATATGGCCATACATCTGTAGATAACAATGGCAGATTAACAAATACACATATGTTCACATGCACCGTAAATGGGGTTGAAAGGCTCCACACACTATACGTCTCGTACAAACAGGCATCCTCCCCACAGCCAAACACATGCACCTTTCAATACACTACCAAGTACAGTGTGCCTCCCATATGACATGTAATATGTGGAAGCCATCAACATCCCCAGGATACAGATACATAGACACAGATATACATATACACACATATATATATATATATATATATATATATATATATATATATATATACGGGTCTACTATGGTTGATTGAAAACTCACTTGATTGAAAATGAAATTACTAGGACCACTTCACTGAAAGCTCATTTCACTGAAAACTCACTTGACTGAAACTCATTTCATTGAAAGTTATAAATGGCCTTTTCCCCACTGTAGTGCAATCCTGGAGTTAGTATATAAAGTAAGGGGGGGTGTGGGGGGCACAGCCTCACACATTGGGGGGTGGGGGGGCAAAGACCCCACATATCTTGGTTATATATTCTCTTTTGGAAAAAGTTATTTATTGCACTTGTAAGTATCACTGTGTATAGTTTAAAATGTTTATAATATGTGGGGGGCTACACCCCCACACCCCCTGATGTGGGGGCTGTGCCCCCACCCCCCTTACTTTATATACTAACTCCAGGATCACACTCCAGTGGGGACAAGGCCATTTATAACTTTCAGCGAAATGAGTTTCAAAGAAATGAGTTTTCAGTGAAGTGGTCCAAGTAATTTCATTTTCAGTCAAGTGAGTTTTCAATCAACCATAGTAGGCCCATAAATATATGTATATATATATATATATATATATATATATATATATATATATATATATATATATATATATATATATATATATACACACACACACATGTGACTACACATACACATGCAGATATATGTACAGTATGATACATATGTAGAAGGTGCACGCAATATGGAACAGTCACTATGCCTACAGTTAACACCTGAACAATTGGATACTGTATGGGTCACCCATACAAATGTCAATTGTTGCCTGCAACATATACCCATAGAAAGGTCATAGGAAAGTCGCCACACACAGGTTTGCAGAAATGGGATACTTGTAATTGTGTACTATTACAGTTCTGCATGCCATGTCATATAGCTGTTCCGACACTGTCAACCATATAAACCGAGAACTCCAACTGTGAAACAGTTACACTAATACAGTAGTCTGGAAAACTTCACAACTGTTGCTGTCCAGGCCACGCCCTTCAAATTGTACATTAGTGAAGACAGACTGAGCCACAAGATACCAAACAATCAACAGTATGCACTGCAGGTGTGTAGTTTGGCAGCTTCTATCTACACTCTGTACAAACACAGTAGGTGGTAAAGACGTTATGTGATCACATGGTTTGTAACTGGTACATAACAAGGCATAGCTGACACCATCATGAGCTCACCGACAAACAGAACAGTCTGTATGGCAGGAGGCAGTAGGCTTGCAATACCCCAATTCATGTAAGTAATGTAAATATAGGTGAAGTATAAGGTATTGTACATCCAGATACCTTGCGGCAGCTCACCCCGATACCCGCACATGTTGTAACAGCCTAGGTCATTTATGGTGCTCCCCACATAGACTCCGTAATACAGGCCCATATACCACTGTTACATACACTGGCCTCTCGAGTGCATAAGGGCACACATGTATTGTGTAGGTGATGCCCACACATATATGGCCCCAGCCCCACTGTATGTGTGGGGATACAACAGCAGTGGACTAATGGCAGCAATGTCAGTGTGATATATTCACAGCCCACTACAGAACAACCCCCAACAGCACGACATATGTGCAAAGCTTGATATGTAGATGGAGGACAGAGGCTGGAACACAGGCACGTATCTGGAACAGTGTTGCCATACACTAAGCAAGGTGCTGGTGTTACAGGATAGTCTGCAATGTACCCTTAGTCAAGGAATTGAGGTTAGGAACATAAATTGTTGTAGCCATGCACTGATAGCACACAACACACACACTGCCAGTGTAATATCTGACACAGTACCTGTGTGGTGGACGGACAACACATGATAGGCATACCTCTGTCCAGCAAGAGAATAGGCCCACAGTAGTGAGCTATGCAGACAGACTGTATTCTAAGGTGAACTAGTATGTACACACACACACACACACACACACACACACACACACACACACACACACACACACACACACACACACACACACACACACCCTGTAACACCAGTACTATACAAAGCATATCACAACTCTTCTCACAGTCTGTCTGTAGTTCCTGATCCTCCTACAAATATGTGGCTGCCCTGAGTGTGCAGATTCTCCTGAAAGTGGTATTGCTACCTGTTGTCTGTAACACTGATGGCCACCCACAGGAAGGATGTCCATCACACAGGAAATGTAAATGGACCACGCCCACACGATTTAGGGATTCATAGTGGGTGGTTGCCATGGCTGTGATAATTGGAAGTACTACACGTGTAATCATATACATATATCTATCTGGATAAATATATGTACATATATTTCCACCATATGTCCTAGACATGGAGTGCAGCCCTACCCCAGCTCCTATAGTCCCAAAGTCATAGTGCAAGGGGATGTCAGGTATGTAGAGCAGGTATTATATATTTCGTGCATTTAATTCATTTTTTGAATTTTAGTAATACATAGTTGTATGTTTTTATAGATACTAATCAACCTATTAATCAATTAAAGGGAATTGTATAAATGTATGTAATTAGAAGTGGTTTACATTATGTCTGAAGAAGTCTGAGGATTCTTCGACAAAAATACCTTGTGCAAATTCAGTGTTAATGTTCTGTGATTAAAACGTTTCTGTGTACAGTGCTTCCATTGTCTAGTTTTTGGTTACTAAGTTTATTTCTTCTGGACCGGCTCTTTTGATGTATAGCAGATATATTACTAGACTATTGTTACTGTCATTGGGATTGTCTTCACAGTCATGGTGTATGTGGAAGGTCACATCTGCTTATGACATGTGTGCGATTGGCTACTGACAGACATCCTAAGGAAATCATTGTAAAATACCGCCACTAGCATGTAATGCCCCTGTGGAGTACAGCAGAGATATTGGCCAATATATGTGGAACTTCGGACACACAATGTACAGTCCAGAGGTATACACATAATCCTTTAGTGCACAACATGTGTACCAGGCCTGACAATATGGATGTAGACAGTCATGTAGATGGGTATAACACTTAATGACTGGTATACATATGCCACCATAGGTTTTGGATTTACACAATCCTGTCTTGTCTGACACATAATGACTGCTGGTACAGGGGTGCCATGGACACATACCACCCACTAGATATTGAAATACATCTGTACAACATCCCACTGCTCTGTATGACATACATGACATTTAAGGGAGGCCTGGCAGTGGTACATCTGGCAAGTATCTGCACATGACATCTCACTGGGTAAGTACACTATGCTGCTAGGCATGTAACAATACACTGTGCAGGCTACAGGCAGACTGGCACAACACTGGAATACATCTCGTATGGGGGAATGCACATGTACCTGCATACATGTATGATACACCTGTGTGAAAGTGCATAACCACAACCAATGTGAACACAGCCACAGCCACATATGGTAAGCTAGCATAATATTACAGTATATGGACTATCTGTTCTACATCATCCTCATATGTGCCACTCACAGAATGACCTTACATATACTGGGCCTCTACATAGTTTGGCCTGATAGCTGTCTGTAAAATGGGACATGTGTGTGTATGGCCCTACAAACATGTATGGCAAAATGGTACCATACAGTGGGGCAGCATGTAACATCAGATAGAAGGGGAGCTAGAGCAATGCCATCCACCACAGTCTGTACACAGGTTAAGGCACATATTAACAATACACACACTGCTGACATTCACCATCACTACACAGACCTCAGTACTGTATAAACATCCACAGAATGTCCAGGGTATGTCATGCAATATAACCCCTACTATACATGACGTGTAGCAATCTGACATATCACTGGCTTGTTCTCAGATATGATGACACTATTTATGGTGTACAGCACATATGCACCACTTCATGCACAACATATGTACAAAGGTTGACAGAGGTGTGGCTGATGGCACATACACAGGGCCAGTATAGACATGTTGCTGTCATAACTTCATAAATATACCATTGTTATGGGGTTTGTTGCAACATATGTCCTATGAGCTATATGAAGTCAGTAACTGTCATGGCCATCACCATCTACAGACTGCAATCCTCACACTACCTCCTGCATTCTGCAGATTGATGCATTGTGGTTAGCACATGAGACCAAAGGCACAGCACTGCCCAGTCTGCAGATGACCCTGCAGATGGGGATTCCTCATATACATGGAACTGACATGGCAGGTATTGTGACATGTATGACAGGCATATCCAGACAAACACTGTTAAACCAACATTACTCCAAATGCAGTATAGCAGCACTTACAGTCTGTAGTCAGGTCAGGCAAATCTCCTTCCGGTTTGTTGCCGTCTTTCCACAGTGTATGTTGTTAGAGGTAAATCCCCAATCCATCTGAGATGCTGTTTGCCAAACAACAGATCTAGTTCCTGCTCACAGTGACAGAAAAGGGCCAACACCACCATGATGTTCCCAGGTGTTGGAGTGTGTTTCCATGCAATTGGTTATGGGAATGTTACCACAGCTGTTCCACATGCAGTCAGCAATGAGAGGGCTGCAATTCATGCAGAGGCCATTAGCTGATCATGGGCATCACTTAAAATTCACATGCTGCTGCCTAAGCAAAGCAGGTGTAGGTCACCACATCCACCAGAGAGGGAGTGGGGGAGGCAGACAGAGGTGAATACATGTCAGGGAGGGGTGATAGAGTAAAACTGAAGCATGTTTGTGTCACACACCTACCAGCACAGGATATCAAACCCCAACAACTATGTAGTGCTATCATAATTTGATGCAATTATTGGATGCACCACATGGGTCACCTGCTGTGGTGCACTCAGAACATATATGTGATGGTGAGTGACATCTGCAACAGGGATACGGTAGATATACAGAAGGTGACATACACGTGCCTGTCTGCATGAACAGGTGCCAGCGTCAACACAGGCATACTCACACAGGAACGCACACACATTGACACGCTTGGCAGGGCCAGGAGTGCAACTCATCACTAGTGGGATTGCCACAACACATCAATATGCAGGTATCACATGCACCACATAGGTCATACAGAGGTCATATGGACAATGAGTATGAGGAGGTGTCAGACATCAGACAGCATGCATCACTATGCCCTGGGGGGTTGTAGTGAGTGTGGATGTGGTCATACACACCATACAACACATACACGAACACACAGGGTGCCAGTTCTGACATGCACGGGTGCATGTCTGCATGGGTGTGTGGTAGTCAACAGTGCCAGCAGGCTATACAAGGGTAGGCGATGGGTATACCTTGGCATCAGGCCACATGACAATGGTCTGCATTGTGGCTCAGGCCTATAGTTTCTACATTTGCCCACACAGGTGGGTATTGCATCTCCCATCCAGTCACCTGGGTGACTATTGTGTGTGGTCAATGCTGTGCATCACTTGCCATCTATGTGTTCCTTATTCCATAACATAGATGGTGTCTAGGATGTGCACACCTCCCACATGCATGTACAGTGACAGGTGGAATTGTACCTGGGGTGTCTGGCCCATGCTGTGAACACAGATTATCATCAGATGTGCCAGTCTTGCCCACCTGTGGCAGGCACTGGTAATTGGCAGCAGATTTACCCTGCACCTACATTGATAGCATGCTAGCAGCATTCCCTGATGTCAGTGTCATATGTCCATACAGGACATGTTGTCAGGCATGGTATGTCCATTGTGAGTCACATGTGAAGGCACAGTGGGTTTGCTAACTATGATTGGCTGGCCTTGATGTCACATGTATGGGTATGGCTTTGCACCCCAGCCTCTCAGCTAATTTACATCTGTTATCCCTGTATGGTTGACATTGTGATATATAGTAGACCCACCATAAATGAAATAAGCAAAACAACCTCCACATTGCCCACACTCACACTCACTTCTACACAGGATAGGAGTTACAAACACACACACCTGTCTTGTCTGGGAATAGAACCCATACCTAACTAGTTTACTATACTACAGCACTATGCAGTTATAGTATGCACCAATGACATTACTGAAGTACATCTTCCCCAAATGTGTATTTCACAATGAATGACATCAGCAGGATTACCAAACTAGGACATGTCAACTGTACTGCGTGACTAGCCTAAAATGCATTTCTCCCTATGCAGACAGTAAGACACACACAAAATATCCACAACTGACATGTGTGGGTATAGAACCCCTGAGCAAAGTCTATATCATACTACAGCTTGGAGCTGTTATAGGACACACCACAGAAATTACTACAAAAGCTCTTCCCCAAAGGTGTATTTCACAATGACTGACATCAGCAGGATTGCCAAAGTAGGGCATTTCTAATGTACTCCGAGTGAGTAGCCTATAATGCATTGCTTCATACACAGACATTGAAACACACAAAAAGCATCCAGAACTGCCATGGATGGAGATGGAACCCTACCACAGTTCTAAATCACACTACAGCTGTACACAGTTACAGGACATGCTACTGAGATTACTGAGCTACAATCTTCCCAGAGGTGTATTTCTAGGCAGGTGACAATCAGCAGCCTTGCCAACAATGAGTATATGAATTCTAAGGAGTGTGAGTACCCTAAAAAGCATTGTTCTGTACTCAGTCAGACACACACACACATTCACAGTAGTCCAGTCTGGGGTTAGAACACCTACCTGTCAACTTCATCACACTACAGCAGTACACAATTACAGGATGCACTACGGAGATTACTGGGTGATCATTTTCCCAGAAGTGTATTTCTAGGTGAGGGACATCAGCAGCCTTGTCAAGGTTGAGTATATGAATAGTACAGAGTGTGAGTAGCCTAAAAAGCATTGCTTTTTACTCAGAGACACACACTTGCTGTGTCTGGGGTTAGAACACCTACCTAACTTCATTACCACACTAAAGCAGTACGCAGTTACAGGACGCGCTACGGAGATTACTGGGCTATGATTTTTCCCAGAGGTGTATTTCTAGGTGAGTGACATCAGCAGCCTTGCCACAGCTGAGTATATGAATTGTACGGAGTGTGAGTAGCCTAAAAAGCATTGCTTTCTACTCAGTCAGATACACACACAAACAGGTGCCAGGTCTGTGGTCAAAACACCTACCTAACTACTTTATCACACTACAGCAGTACGGAGTTACAGGATGCGCTGCCGAGATGACTGGGCCCTGATTTTCCCAGAGGTGTATTTCTAGGTGAGTAACATCAGCAGCCATACCAAGGTTGAGTATATGAATTGTACGGAGTGTGAGTAGCCTAAAAAATATTGCTCTCTACTCAGTCAGACACACAGATTCACACACAAACACTTGCTAGGTCTGGGGTTAGAACACCTACCTAACTACTTTATCACACTACAGCAGTACACAGTTACAGGACACGCTACAGAGATTATTGGGCTATGATTTTCCCAGAAGTGTATTTCTGGGTGGGTGACATCCGCAGCCTTTCCAAAGTTGAGTACATGAATTGTATGGAGTGTGAGTAGCCTTAAAAGCATTTCTTGCTACACAGTCAAACACGCACACAAACACACACTCACACAATTGCCAGGTCTGGGGTTAGAACTACTACTTAACTAGTTTATCACTACATCAGTACGCAGTTATGGGATGCGCCATGGAGATTACTGAGCCACAGCTCTCCCAAAGGCATAATTCACATTGGATGACCTCAGCCGGCTTGTCATAATACTGCTATGGGGAGGGCAGTCTGTGCATGGGCCATACTCCATTCATGTAGGGGTTGATAAGCCACATGTGAGCAAACATGGGGTCATATGTCACAGGTACGTGTATACAGCTACTAGATGGCTACTTCCTTGTACAGTCATGTTGCACAGCTGGCACGTGCACCACATAGACTGTCATGCTGACAGGTACTGGTGGCTAGTATCTGCAGTGAGTTACATTTGCACCTCATGTGTTTGGGGCCCTTTGGTTGTGTGCTGGGTGGGATAGGCCTGGATGGCTCCTTGTCACAGCCACCTTCTTCCACACATCTATGCCCATCTACCTTTGGCTTATTATAGTGTGTTGCCCTTACATATATGTCTGTATTCCTATCCACTGTGTGTGCAAGGCAGGAGTGGTGCATACTGATGTGTTTGCACTGAGAACTGCGACTGCCAGATATGTCTCGTCCACTGGTGTTTGCAGACATGGCCTTCATGTGTTTAAGTGTGTTAACATGCCCAGTATGACCTTTCAGTATGTTGTTGACTGACATTGCCTTCATTCCTCTAAGTGTGTGAGCATGCTCAGTAAGGCCATCTGTATTGCATGTGTGGATCAAGTCCAGGTAGTTTGTACTGTGGTGCTGACCTTTGTGTTGTACACCGACAGGTAGCATGCTGTGTCTGCAGAGTATCCATTGGTCATTTGGCATTGACTTTTGCTACATTTCTGCATAGCGGGTGGGGGGCACATGACTGTTTCTGCTGTTCTACACAGGAGTGGGGGGGGCACACCTGTCTGTTACTATTAATGTACATTGGATGGGGGGCACACCTGACACTTGTACACATTTGCTAGGACTGTACTGGTATGTCAGGTACTCCATTTCAGTCTGTAGTCTTACCTATCCTGCTGGCTAGAGGCATATCAGTGTACTACAGATCTTAGCTTTGTTTACCTACAAATTAGTTTCTGACTTCCTAGCCTTCACAACTTACATCTGACTGCCTGGCCTGCTGTGGTCTGACTGTGTAGGTCTGGGGGAGGGATTACCCATAGGGCTCATTCAGAGGCCATAGTACAGAATTTGTTTGTGTTTGTCTTCACCTGTCCTGCTGGCTGAGACTGTTGTTGGGTATGTGAACCTTCCTGACTGGCATGTGTGGCTCTTATAGACAGGGGCAATACTGAGGGACAGGGCTCCAATCCACTTACAGTATGCCTGACACCCCCCAATGATGTCACCTATATCCTAGTCTTGCACCCAGGTATCTATACTCTTACACTCTTGGGACCTGCCTCACACCCTGGGGAAAACTGGGATTCACTATCCTTCACCTCATTTGCATAGGATTGCCTACTAATGCATAGTTACATGTCTCACACTGAGCATCCTCCCTTAGGAACCATTACTCACTGGCCAGGTTGTCTTCTGCCTGCAATTGACTTGCATGGCAGATTACTGCTTTTAGTTAGAGTGCTTATTTTAGGTTTATTTTATTATTTCCCCCCCATTCCCGTTTGCGAGCCACTGCCCTATGCTTCAATGGATGTGATCGGCGGACAGTTCATGAAAGTTGCATTTTGTACATTTGGCATTGTTTGCAATGCCAA